>NC_056725.1:1559108731-1559161231 GCF_019279795.1 Protopterus annectens
TGTATAGTTTGTTTATGCTAGCATTCCATAATAGGGTTTATTGCTGAATTTAGCATTGTATTTATGTCTGAAGGGGACTGAAGTTTGAATGCATGCCCTTAGGTGAGCATAGACATTTTGTGCAAATGTAGCAGTATGTAAAATTGTGAAATCAAGGGGATGGGGTGCTTACATTTCATCAGGGCATCAGCAAGCTGTAAAAGATTTGTCTTAGAATAATCTGTAAAACAGAAGTGTTTGATGGCAATTCAGGTTTTACCCTCACAGTAAACATTACTGAACAGTAGTTGGGTGTGACCAATGATGGGTGCAACTACAGGTGTAGAACACAGTGGGGCTACATTGGTGAGGACTAGATGCAATAGATCGATCCCCTACTTGAGAAGTAAGCTAGCTGGTCCAGGGAGCTAGCACTTATGAAATGGAAGTACTGTGCTTTACTTATTTGTGGCAGTTTAGGTTTCCTAGTTAATGGAAGGATAGTTGCAATCCTCCAGTAGAATAATGGTAGGTTCCATAGGGAGGAACATCATTTTGTTTAGATATGCTTATAATTACACTATATGAGACACAAAGGGGTTATGCATGACATGGTACAGATTTTATTGATATTAAGTAGAAAATGCAGGAGCCCAAAGACATTGCCCTACCTTATAAGTCTAGGTGTGAGTTGGCTTCTAAAGAATATAGATACTCCCCCTCTAACAACACAGTAATTTTCAACAGTGAGTGTGAAAGAGAGGTAGGCACTGAAATCTGGCACAGTAGAGGCTGAAACCAAATTTCACTAATTATGCAGATAGCTCTGGTTTTAAGGATCAGGAAGGCCTGTAAAGAATGCATCTTCCTATTGCATTGAGCAGTGCTACCTTAACACAGACTGAAAATGCATAGAAAGTCATTGTGAGGGTAAAAAAGTATTGACCAATATATGAAAGTCAAGAGATGTGAGGTACAGGCCATCTCTAACAAATCACCTCAACCCACATTGATACACATTGATCCTTCCTTAGAATAACACTACTAACTGAGTGAATAGTTAAAAACACTTATGTTTTTGTTTCTGTTGTGTCTTGATATGTGTGTGATGGTAGAATGTTGCTCAAAACTAGTTTCACACCAACCACAGATGCATATTCCGAGATCTCCACCATGTCCCTCTTAATATGACCCTTGGAGGTATACCTTAAGTCATTTACTCCCATATAAACTAACCAGGTCATATGTGTTCTTGGATGAAATGACTTGTGGGCTCTAGTGCCAAAGGACACTCATATAATTCTTGGCATTTATTATCAGTCCACAGTGTTGACACCAGCTACTTGTTTGGGATAGGTCTACATGTATGATCTTGGAGTCCTCTGGGAAATTTATAATGGCACGAAGTTTATAGTCATCTGTAAACTTGGTCAGCCATAGAGGTTTACCATTTGCTTTGTCCTCTGAAAGTAAATGTCGAAGAGGAGTGACTCAAGACTGAACCCTTGGGTACACTTTTAGTGGCATCTCTTTTGAAGAAGGTAATTTCTTGGGTTACATTTGTGAGCCAGTTGGCTAGCTAATGACTTATACAAGGAGTTGCATTTAGTTTGATGATGTTATCTATGATATCAGTGTGTGGGATGGTGCCAGATACCTTGGCATTCTTTTTACGTTGGCAAGACTAACAGGGTCCTTAGGGATAGGATCCGAGAGCATGTTTACCACATTAGGAAACAATCAGATCATAATGCCTTAGCTAAGCATATAGCTCGCTTTGGAGATGATCATTACTTCGCATTTAGAGTTATTGAGATTATTTCTACTAGTATAAGAGAAGGAGATATTAGGAACCATACAGAGTTCAGAGAAAATAATTGGATTATCACACTCAGGGCAGACAGGGGTCATGGCCTGAATGAAAGGGCCACTATTAAACCTTTACTTAAAAAGCGTAGGATACCAAAATAATTCATACTAGCAGGAATATATAAAATAAAACATATATATTCCCTGTGTTTTTATTAGGCTGTACATTTTAGTATGCCTTTAAATATATATTTTTAATTTTTTATTATCTTTTGCATCTGAATTAGTTTCTAGATGCATTCATGTAGATCAAGAATGCTTATATATGTTATTTACCTGTGTACCTTTAAATAATTTTCTTTTTTAATTGGGATGTCTCTATGATTGGTTTTAACTCTTTTGAACTTTTTTGAATTTTTATATAAGGACCACAATTTGATATTAATGTTTGTCAGACTGAGGAAGCTACTTAGCGAAAGCGCTTACTGTGTGTTTTCTACAATAACTATTTTATGAATTTCAACGTCCTGGTGGTACTTAGCTGCTTCGTTGTTATCACTACTTTGTAAAACTGAAAGGTGGTATTATTAAGGTTCCAAGGAGCAAGCAGACAGAATTTCTTTCTTTCACCAAAAGGACTTTAATGTTTCAAAAAACAAGTACATAGGATTAGTGCTTTTGTCTAATCTAGATATCCTCAGAACCTGCACTGAGTTTCCTCTAAAAGTGATTACTGGTTTGCTGTTTAGAACTTGCTTCATCATTTGATTTGTGCATATTACTAAGGTTCCTATCAGAGAATCTGAAAGTGAACACACTTGCATCTGTCAAGTACAGCTTTGCTGACTGCTGCGCAGAGCAGTTCTACCCACTGTAAAACTCTGGAAAAATAAAAGAACCAGAACTTCAATGTAAGAATGAGCTGTAAAAGTATGGAAAACAGTGAAAAATTACAGGAAAAATTATTTTTATTAGCTAGACAAAGCTATTATCTAATAAATAAATTTATTTATTTTTCATTTGTTTACCGGGAAAGTCCAACTAGGCAGAAATTGCCCGTTTTCAGTGGAGGCTCAGGGAGAAAAGCTCTACAAAGTACATCAGGTTACACTCATTTTCATGAACATTTAATACAGAAAGACATGCAACATAATCACAGTAAAAGCAATTTTCAAAAATTCTGTAAAAAATATACAAGATAATCCTTTTGAAAAACATTAAACAATACATAGAAAGTAATATACTGGTGGTTGATGTGAGAAAGTGATACACTTTGAAGTATCATGCATTTTGCTACAGTATTACTTTAACATTTAATGCACCATTTGCAGTTAATATATATATATATATATCTATCTATATATATATATATATATATATATATATATATATATATATATATATATATATATATATATATATATATAAATGTATACACATTACATATACATTTTACACAGACACACACACACACGCACACACTATATATATATATATATATATATATGGATTCACTTCATAATCTCGAAATACTGAAATGTCGAATTTCAGTATATCGAGACCATGAAATCGAATCCACAAAACACTGAAACACCACAACATCGAGCCCAAAACCACGAACCACAAAACACCGAAAAAACAGCATACACCAAACCACACACACACCACAACACCCACATAACAACAAAAACAAACAAAACCACACACATACACAACTACAAAACAAATAAGCAGGGGGGAAGCACCCCTGCACCCCCCACACCCCCCAACTTATATATACTAACTCCGAGATCGCACAAACAGTTAAAAAAAGCAAACTCACACACGCACATTCTCCAGTCCCTCACACACACATAAAACATATTAGCACACTCACACACACTCTACCACCCAAAACCCTTATAAAACACTCACTTACCTGACATAACAGCTAAATCCACAGATGACACCCCGCACCATCACAACACACTCCTGGACACTACTTAGCGTAAAGCCATAACCGCGAATTCAAGATATTAAAATTTGCGATTATGCACTTTCACTATTTGAAAAGTTTGACTTTATAGTCTCGAAATACTGAAATTCAACATTTTAGTACTTTTGAGATTATAAAGTGTTTCTATATATATATATATATATATATATATATATATATATATATATTTACAGAGGGGAGACTTACTGCCTAACTGAATTAAACAAACCTGCAAAGGATAAAACCATCCTTGAATGGCTACAGATCACTGACTTTGTTTTACAAGTTCTTTTCAGCTATCCAGATTTCCACTGAATGTTCAGATTTCTGCCTCATACCTTTGGTCTGTTCTTCATAAAATTGGTGATTTTCTGACATTACTATATCTATCAGATGAATACCCCCACCTCCAGTCCTTCAGAACCTAATTGGAAACAGTATAAAGAAGAATACCCAGTGTAACCAAACAGTGGATCTACTAGCTGCACAAACAACCAAGTTGCAAATAAACACACATCAGCTGTTTTAACTAAGGTGCAGTTTAATGCAAAAAGAAGTGGTAAAAGTGCAAAAACACACAGAAAAAATGCTTAGATTAACTAGAATAGGGTGCAGTCAGATCAGTGGCGGCTGGTGACTTCATATCAAAGGGGGGCTGCAGGAGACAGCTGAATGGGTGGGGCCAATGGGAAGGGGTGTAGTCAACTAGAAAGGTCAGGGTTATGCTCAAAACCACAACTGGAACTTTAATTAAATACGGCTGCCCTGGGTGCCAAACCATCATTACAAGAGTCCAATCAAGACAAAATGAAGTGTAGAAGAAAAAGTATTTCAGTGAATTGGCTACATGACAGCTTACTTAATATCTAGATGGAAACAAATAGGTTGTGAGGCATGAAAAAATAAATTACTTTTTAAATACATTACTGGAATGCCAGCCAAAATCAAGTATAAAAAAAAACAAGCAGCACTCAACTCAAACCACTTCTCCTTGCCCTGCAGTTCTAATTATAATTTATATTCACCTTTATAAAAGTACCAAGTAACATGCTGAAAGTAGCAGTCTCTGTGATACCCTCACTTGTAAAAATGTTTCTTATCCAAAAAAGACCTGCTGCCTGACAACTATCTACTTGTTTCATAGGGAAAACACGATCAAAGTAAAAAATGAACAGCAAACAAGAAACAAGCTCAAGATAAAATGCTTAAAGGATTATTGCATAGGTTATGGACCACACATGATAGATTGGCATTCTGTTTAGTTTATGGGTAAAGCCTGTAAAGATGACTGCAAGTCTCCAATAAATGTAATGAGCTTCTGAAAATACTGTAATACTGTCCTTTATTACAAATATTTGTCATATGCATTTCAACACATAAGGCTTATACGTTTGTCTGGTTATGTAAATATTCTCTGAATGGAAACAACAAAATGGCTTTCAATGTTGGTAATTCTTTAACAATATGCTTATTAAAGCTTACTTGCATCTTACAATCTCAGACAAGCTTACCTGATGATCATTAAAGCATTGCTACTTAAACACAGAGCAACAGGGCACTGCAACAGCCTGCATTTTCTAAATAATAAGAAGCATAAATCAACAGTATAAAAATATGACAGAAAAAACAGAACATTCTGCAAAATCAAGGACATATGAAAAGCCACTGTCATACTTGTGTCTACCTTGGATGGGGGAATATCTGCATACACACTGCATAACTGCTCCTTGCCTTTCTTGGACACATGCAGAGTCACTACATGGGGGAGTGGGGTGCAACAAGTATGTCACAGTTTGAAATGTCTCTGACTGACGGTGATGGCTTTGACACATTTGTCATATCTCTCAACCTCAGAGCAAGAAACCTGGACAAAGCCATTCATAGAAGTGCGACAAAGGCCCAAAATTAAGGACAATTTTTAAATATTGCTCTTATAAACTTAGAAAGATAATAGAATAGTAGTAGGTCTTGCATTAGTATGAATTTTCTGAAGGATATGAAATATGAAACTCAAATGTCTCATTATTTTCTAACTTCAGTCTTTAATGATTTGACACTAATTTGCCAAAAAAACAATTTTATGAAAAATGGACCAAAAATGTGATGCAAAAATATAAAATAGCCACACAATACAGCTGGGAACCTGTCAAAGAAGGGACACTTTTTTTTTAATATTAGCACTGTTAGCTTGAGCAGCTGACAAAATAAAAGAATCTACATGCATTTCTGAAATAAAGGTAATCTATAACTCTGATCATTACAGTTATTTATAATTGTAGACCCTCCACGTTTTCTTCCAAAATTACCATTTTGCGGAGGGATTATTAGGGAGAGAACAACATTTTGAGCCAAAATCGGGGAAAGTTGAGAGGTTTGAATATTCCTAATTATAAGGTGATTTATTTGCACGTACCTCTCAACCTCTTAATGCAGGACATCTGGACAAGGCCAAATATATGGGAGAACATAAAAACAGTACTACAAATTCCTCTTATGTGAGCGTAGACAGTTGAAAGAATAACAGGTCTTGCTTTAGCATGCATTTTTCTGAAGGTTATGAAGGCTGTCTGTCATTATTTAGTGACGTCATTCCTAAATGATTTGCCAGAAAACCACAAATTTTATGAGGAACAAACTAAAAATAAGAAGCAAAAATGTATTCATTCTGCAAAAATCCAGACAGTTGAAAGGTATAGTTCAGCCGGGACTGACTTTGAGTTTGCTGCCCTTCCCCCTCACAAAATCATGGCCAAATGCAGCCTCCCCCCTTGCAGCCATTCCAATGTCCCATTACTTGGCTATTTTGCCCCATTTACCATAAACACTTTAATGTGCATACTGCTTTACTTCTGTGATGATTTGGATTTCATTTGAAAGTTTTATTTTGCATTTTACAGCACAAACACTAATAGACAATCTGCTGAACAAAGCAATGCAATTTCACAATGAAAATACTTATTATTAAAACTTCTCTGCCCTTGAAACTCACAATTGAAACAGCATTGAAACCCACATTCAAAGAAAATATACTTTGCCAGTGGCAGATAAAGATTAACTTTGGACCATTTTCAAATCATAGGCCCCTTGCACACGAAACATACATGTGTTCTTTGATACACCTTCCTAACTGTATTAAATAATATTCCTTGTATAATACAGTACAGTTGTTAGAGGGCATTTTAATTTATTGTTTTGAACATTTTTCCAGTAAACAATGAAACAAAATGCATGCACCAATAATGACAAAAGTGCCCAATTCAGAACATTTCCATCATAAAAGTCTACTCAAACTTCTACAGTCCACCAGTATCAGTAAATATGCACAATCTCTGAAGAAGTCAAAGTCATCTAAATAATTCCACATTAAAGAAATCTGTAACTAACGAAGAGGTTGCTGCTAGCAAACAACTTTATATTTCATTGTTTCATCTACAAATAAAGTACCAGTTGCCCTTGAGGAATAAATTGCCTATGTTAAATTAAAAAACGATAAGCTAGTAATATTCCAATAGGGGATGGATAGCAAACTGATAACAGGTTCATAGTTACTAGGTATCTTCACCAAAAAGGACTGCAGCATCCACCCCCTTTACAACACAGTACAGTATCAGCAATGCATCTACATACTGTGAGAGTAAAACACACAGCCTTCTGCATCAAAAGTAAGTATACTACCTGATGTGCTATTAACAATGCGAGCAGACTCAGCATAAGCAGCACTAAACTTCTCTTCCCTGCAGCTGTCAGCTCCTTGCAAAATCTACTAGACACTCAGCTGTATCTCTCAACTTTGCAGCACAAGAAATCTGGAAAAAGCAAAAATTTATGGGGGGGGGGCGCAAACGCCCAAAAACCAGGGACACATTTTAAATATTCCTTGTATAATCTTGGAAAATTGCTAGAATAAAATACTGTGTTACCACCATACATTTCACTGCCAAGTCTTGAATCCAGAACCTCATGCAAAACAGTCAAAGCAACATACCACTATGCCAAATCAGGTGTTTTCTAAAAGAAAGGAAGACTAAAACTTAAATGGCTACTATTTAGTGAATTCAGTTCTCACCATAGCTGTCAACCTGTTAGCACAAAACACCTGAACAAAGCCAATAATGGGAGAATACAGCCCCCAAACATATTCAGTGAATTCAGTTCTCACCATAGCGCTCAACCTTAGCACAGAAAACCTGGATGAAGCCAATAATGGGGGAATACAGTCCCAAAAATAGGGACAAATTTCAAATATCCATCTTATAAACTTAGAAAATTGGTAGAATAGAAGGTTTTGTATTACCATGTACCTTCTGAAGAATATGAAGTCTGAAATTCAAATGTCTGTCATTTATTATTTATTTAACATTTGTTAACCAGGAAAGTCTGACTTGGAACAAAAGGCCATTTTCAGCAGAGGCCCAGGGAGAAACACTCCATACACATGTCTTTGTAACATGGGAGGAGACCAGAGCACCCAGAGGAAACCCATACAAACACAGGGAGGACATACAGACTCCACACAGAAGGCACCCCAGGCAATATTCAAACCAGCAACAATGCTACCACTGCACCACTACACCATCAGCAACTATTTATTGAATTAAACATACATTCTAGAAACCATAGATTTTATGAGGAACAGAAGAAAAATATGAGGCAAAAATCTGCAAAGTTTTCACAGATGGTGGTGGGTAGGGAATGTTTAATTTATTTCAAATAAAGAGTTTCTTACTCATTTTAAATGCTTATGGCTGTGACCTATTATTAGCATAAAGGTACATGTACTGGAATAAAGTACCAATAAAAGCTGGTTTCAGTATTCCAAGGAGTTACAGTTTGAGCTATTGGTATCTAACAACATTTAATAGTTGGCTTACTTGAACAATAAATAGCAAGTGCTCATGACTTGTATAGCTACTGGCAGCATTAATGGAAAAAATAAGGAAGAAGGTGATAGATATCATTAACGCGTGTGTGTGTGTGTGTGTGTGTGTGTGTGTGTGTGTGTGTGTGTGTGTGTGCACGCGCAGTTAGTGCATGTGCATAATAATTTTCATTACTGTTCATTTACTGTTGGTACACTGTAAATCAGAGGTGGATGAAAACCCTGATGTGTCACAAATTATAACTCTGATCTGCAACTCTGAAACTGTAAAGCTTATTTGGATGTATCAGGTACTGCTTACTACCTGTATCAGCAGTAAAAATTTACTGAATGCTCTTAATGCCAATAGCCTTTCTAATATCTGTTGGTCACCTCTGTCAGTCACATACCGATTTCTTAATGGTAGACCCTAGTTAAAAGCTGTAATAAAAACATGCATCTGGAAAATGGGATAGATATTTCTTTAAATGTCTGATGATACACAAGTTTATCTACATCCTTGGGCATCATAAAAGCTACTAATATTCCCCTAAACATGCCAAAATTACACTAACAACTGAATTTATACAATTGCAGAACATCGTAGCACACCTAAAACTCTCATAATCTGAATCATAAATTAAAACATAAGCTTTCTCATTTATTTTTATGTTAAGAAAGAAATTTCACACATTGCACAATAAATGCAAGCTAAATACAAAAAAAATAAATAAATAAAAATAAGCCTCCCCCAATCAAATCCCCATTTTAAAAGCAGAAAACAGACTCCCACGTATTTTACACACACACACACATACACACACACACACACACACACACACACACACACACACACACACACACACACCTGGTTTTCCCCGTTCATCAGCAATTCGATTGCCGGTTTTCCCCTCTGCAGCAGCTTTAAATCCGATCGTCATCCTGCGCAAGCAATAGCTCCAGCTAAAAGTGCAATGTGTCCCCGCGAGAGTAACTCCAGCTTCATTCTCTGTAAGCAATGTGTTCCCGTGAGAAGAGTTAGCCTGCAGACGTTGCAGTCTGGATCTCTTCAATTCTATGCGGTCATTACTGCATAGAATTCTGGGCATCAGACTACAGAGATGCCTTCTTACTACTCCGGACTGCTGTTGCAGCAGTCTGGAGTTCCGTGAACGCCAAGTGCGCATGTGCAAAAGGTTCTGAGACTTGCAGTTTTTTTTTTCTTTTTCTTTCCACAGCTTTCTCTTTTCTTTCCACAGTTGGGGGGGGGGCACGAGCCACCCCTGAGTCAGATACTTTAACAGTGAGGTTACTGTTCAGGACACAAGTCAGCATGTTGAACTGAACGAATTGTAAAAAAAGTTATACAATTCAATTAAATAAGCAAAAAAGTGCGGAAAACACCAAACAATGGTAAATGCAATAATTTAATGAAGTTCTTGGATATTTTGTGGAGTTTAAGCTTGAAAAATGCCAGCAAACCCAGCCTCAGCACATGAGCTTCAGTTCACTCTCTGTAACCTTTGTAAGATATGGAAAAACAGATACCAGCAGCTATAAGTTGATTGGAAAAATGTGAAGCAAAACCAAAAATCTCTACGCCTCAGGAACAGCAGTAAATTACTCCCTGCCACAGAATAACCATTGTTGCTCTTAATCAGGCTGGCTACAGATGGTGTGGCGGACTGCAACGTCATGGTTCCTAGTATCTGGTATGTAACGAATACACTTATGAGGTTTGTTGTAGGGAAGAGGGGTTACATTAATTATTAATTACAACAGGATATAAAATAATAAAATAAGACAATACAATAGAGATGAAAGGGCAAATAGTCAGAATAGGTACACAAGTGCTGTAAAGTGGCTTGTCAGATCCAATTAACACAACTACAGAATTGTAGACAACTTCAAGCTCAGATTTATTTTATTTATTTATTTTTATTTTACATTTGTTGACCGGGCTAGTCCAGCTGGATAATTTCCATTTTCAGTGGAGGCCCGGGGAGAAAAGCTCCACAGATAAAAACAAGGTTATAGAAATTAAACATTTAAGCAATAATGCATGCATATTAGTCTAGATCAAGTAATAAAAAAAACACATAGTGCTATCTATGTATTAAGAAAGGCATTAATTCTTTACACTACAATTTTGTGAGGATGGGGTATTACATATTTTAAAATGTATATACATAATTGTAAAAGACTTTTTTTTTTTTTTTTTTTTTTTTTTTAGAACAGTACAGTATTTAAGTCATTTGTGATAACAGAGAAAGATTGCAATTTTGAAATAGGGAGATATGATAGTAGAAGGAAGAAAGTAGTTTAGTCTGGATTAGTATAAGAGCAGAGCCAGAAGTTGTTCAGATGTGAAATAAGTTGTTTTTTAAAAAGATGAAAGGAGCCAAGAGAGGTTATGTGTGAGGGGGGGTTATTCCATATTTTCCCTACTGAGTTGGAGAATAGACAGTTACCTGCTGAATTTGTAATTCTAGTTGTGTTGACTTGTAGCTTTTCGGCAGATCTCAAGTTATTGTAGGGGGTCAAGAGGTTACTGAGAGCAGGTGTTTTTGATGGTTGATATAGAATGTTATGTGTAATTAGGAGTTGTTGATAAGCTTGTTAGGTAGTTCTAACCAGTGTAAGTGTTTTAAGTTTTGACAGTGGTGAGTTCTGTACTGAGATGCTGTGGCAAAACGAGCTATATTGTGGTACGATGTAGTCAGTTTTTTCAGGTTGCTTTTAGAGAGATTGGTGTAAATAGAGGAAGCATACAGTAGGGTAGAGATAAGATGTGATTGTGCTAAGGTGGTCCGTGCTTCTGGTGTAAGGAAGGGTTTGATTCTGTATAGTGAACCAATCTTTTTGTTAACTGCTTTTCTAGTGTTATTGATGTGACAATCATAGTTAAGATTATTATCAATAGTAACACCAAGCAGTTTGGTAGTAGCTGGAAGTCTGGGAGATGAGGGAATTATCACTTGCAGTAATAGTAAAGTTTAGTTGAAGAAGATTTGTGGGCAGTGAGAATAGTAATAGTTTTGTTTTCTTGGAGTTGAGGAGAAGACATCTTTTTGAGAACCACTGTTCAACAGTAGAAAAGGTAGATTGTGTGAGTGACTGGAGTTCAGATTGGGTGGAAGCTGTGCAAATAATGGTAGAATCATCTGCATATTGTATACAGGTAGTGTTTTGGATAGATGATTGAAGATCATTAATAAAGATGGAGAATAAGAGTGGACCTAATATTGATCCTTGAGGTACTTCTAAAGAGATAGGTAGTAGAGCAGATAGAGAATTTTTCCAGAGTACTGCTTGTTGTCGGTTTTCAACATAGGATGAGAACCAGGTTAAGGAAGAGAAATCCAAGGAAAGGGATTTTAATATGTGTAGAAGAAGTGTATGGTTGAAGTGACCATGGAAGGCTTTTGACAGGTCTAGGAAAAGAGAAGAGGTTAGTTTGTTGTTGTTACGGTTACAGTTGATGGTGTTGGTAAAAGAAAGTAGTGCAGTAGTAGTACTATGTGAAGGTCTAAATCCATGTTGAGTGTTGGCTAGTAGGTTGTTATGGAGGAGATGGTTAAGTAGTTGTTTGTGTATACATTTTCCATGATTTTAGCTAGTGGAGATAATAGTGCTATAGGGCGGAAGTTAGAAAGGTCAGTGGATTTGCCTCCTTTGTGTAAGGGTATGATGTGTGATATCTTCCAGATTGCTGGAAAAGTACTTTCTTTTATGGATCTGTTTATTAGGATAGAAACAGGGTAGGCAATAGCTTTAGCTGCTACTTGAAGGAATTCAGCAGGAAGCTTATCTGCTGAGGGGTGTGGGTTTAAGTTTTGTAAGAGAGATTGTATGTAGGAGGTGGGTATGGGTTGAAGTTGAAGGGGAAGAAGGGAGTTGTTGATGTTACCTAAGAGCAGTTGGGAAGCATCAGGAGATAAGTGGTTTGCTAGACTTTGTATGGAAGTAGTAAAGAAGGTATTGAAGTTATTGGCTATTAAAGAGGGATTATCAGGGTCTAAATTATGTGGGTTGGGTGTAACTACTTTGCCTGGGGTAAGTAGATTATTGATAGTAGACCAGAACTTTTTTGGTTCTTTTTTGGTGGATTGCTGAAGTTCAATGTAATAATTCTTTTTATCTGAAATAATAGCTTTTTTGGTATTGTTTCTCAGCTCTCTAAAGGTTTGATAATCTGTTAGGTTTCTAGAGGAACGCCATTTTTTCCAAGATTTATTTCTGAGTATAATTTTTTGTTTAGTATTAGAGGTTAGCCAAGGTGCTGTTTTGGTCTTTATTCTAATGGTATGACTTGGGGCATGTTGATTTAAGATCGCAAGGAATGCTGAGTTGAAATGTTCAACGGCATTGTTAAGAGAGAAGTGTTTTAGAGGGGTCCAGTTGTGTTGTGAAAGTTCTGTTTGAAACCGTTCAGGATTAAATTGTTTCTTTGAATATAGTGTTCTATGTGAGGTCGGTAAGTTTTGATGAGTTTTAGCTCTAATGACATAGGTGAGGGAGTGATCGCTAAGGTCATCAGGAAGGATGCCAGTTTGGTAGGTTTGTAAGGGGGAGTTTGTAAGAATCCAGTCTAAGGTGGTTTCTTTTTTGCTCGTATTATTTATTCTAGTGGGACTATCAATTAGTTGTTTGAAACCATAAAGGTTTATATGAGAAGTAGGGTTAGCATTGTTACAAGATTTCCAATCAATGTTAAAGTCCCCAAGGAATAGTGTTTCTTGAGGGAGGTTATTGGAGAGTTGTTCAAGAAGTTGTTCTAAAGTGGGGATGTTATTTCAGGGGAGGTATGCACAAATGATGTTTATTGCTTTAGTAGTGTTAATTTGAATTCTGGAGCAGATTATTTCAGCATTATTGTTTTGGGTAAGGGCAAGGTCAAAAAGAGTAAGCTTCAGGTTAGTTTTATATAGAATAGCTACTCCACCTCCCTTCCTGGAGGTACGATCAAGTCTAACAATGTTATATCCAGGTGGGGTAATTTCAATGTCTTTAATAGAAGGTTTTAGCCAAGTTTCTGATAAGCATAGAATGTCAAAGTTGTGTACTTCTAATAGGGCATGGAGTTGACTAATTTTATTACAGATACTACGTATATTGAGATGGGCCAAGGATAATAAGTTCGAGGGTGTAGTGGATGGAGGAAAGAAGGGTTTTTTATATGGTTTCTGTGTATTTTAGTAGTTGTAGGTTGAGGGCCTGGGTTGGGGTGTATGTCACCATCTTGAAGTAGATGGAGTAGTGTAAGATAGTTTTCGAGTGTATGTTTTAGAAAAGTGTCAAATAATTTCTTTGTTTTAGTTTTTAGTAGTTTGCAGTGTAATAGCCTGTGGTATTTGGCAAGTAGGTATATGGATTGTGAGGAGGTATGTAAGAAGGATGAAGGTTAAGGAATGTTGCAGGTGTAATAGTATGTTTAGGGAAGTGAGAGAAACAGTTATGGAGTGTTCATAGGAGGTTAGGAAGTAGGTAGTGATGAGGCTAACAATATGTAAGAGGGAGATCGGTAGTTGAAGTTGGGTCTGGAGGATAGCTTGTAGTCATGATAAAACAGGTTGTAAAGTTAAGTAGGGGTTTCCTGATGGGTTGTGGGTGGATGTATTGTGGGAGTATAGGGCAAGTGGTAGGGGCTGTGATAGTTTAGGTGTATTAGTGAGAGAGGGGTGGGGCTGTAGCAGATGTTTACAGTTTCAAGTCTGGCTTGGCTTAACCAATAAGGGAATTACAGACAATGAGCTGTAGTAGCTGAAATTATTTATTTATTTGCAGTTGGTTAACCAGGATAGCCCATTGGGCCAATAAGAACCCGTTTTCAATGGAGTCCTGGGGAGAAAAGCTCCAAAACAAAGGTTACACAAAAAATTATTAAAGCAGCTTACAATTTCAAATTATTAGTAGGTTAAACACAAAGCTTTAAAGCAGTGGTAACAAAAGATTGCAGCAGTTTACAATGTCAGTCATTTGTGGGATGCAAACTAAGAAAATAAAAGATTAAGCTGTTACAAAAATAATTTTTTAAGTTTTATTTTGTAGGAACAACCCAGATTTAAGTAGGAGCAGTAGAAACAGTTTAGTTAAAATTTTTAGAAAAAATAAAGCATTGTAGTAGAATATATATATATAGAATGAAGTATCTAGGCAAACCAAATATTCTTAAGATAAATATGGCATAAGGATTAGACAGACAAAGCAAAAATACACAAAAAGGTGTTATATATATTAGACAAGAAGCTCAACACATTTAATGATTCAATTATTTAAGAATTGATCCCAATTCCATATTAAGTTACACTAATGATGTAAACATTTCAGCGCAGACACACAGTTTCTGGTAAACAGAAAGACAGGCTAAAGCAGAAAAACAGAATTGCATACTAGGGAAACACAAAAGGGTCCAATCACTTGTGAAAATAAGATACTCTGTGGGCAATTAATGATAAAATGCTAGCATAACTCAATCCATGATACATTCACTCAAATAACAATACATGTATAGGTCCCTGCCTTTGGTCTAGCATGAAGCAAAGGCATAGCAAAGTATGTAGTAAGTGCAGGTTGTTCAGAGGAAGGGGAAAAATAATGTGCCTCGAAAGCATTGGGCTAAGGGAGCAAAATCTACATGAAGACTAAATTACATAGTATTACGTTTTACAGACATCTAGTCCTGTCATACTCAAAACAGATAAATAGTATAATTACACAACACATCTCAGCAAGGCACTAAGAAGATGTGACTAGTGATTAAAAACACCACATGCAATCTGTGTCACCAGCAAAAATTAATCTATACTCTGCTAGATAGCTAACAAATCTGAGAGAGTTTCCTTTTGAAATGCACTGACTAGACAAGTTGACAAAAGCTTTAGTGGTGTTCTTAGGAGACCAGCTTTGCATTAGACTAAGTAAACAGGGCCTGACTGATCAGCTGGGGGAGCAGAGGTTTTAAATATATGTTGTTGTTTCTTTCGGCTTATCCCGGTTAGGGGTCGCCACAGCAGAACTCCGGTCCGCTAATGTTTGGTAGTGGATTTTTATGTGCCGAGTTACCAGCCCTGACGCACAACCTTCAACAAAGGCACGCCCATTCACGCATGCCTCCACAGAGAAGATGCTCTAGCTGAGAATCGAACGCAACAACGTCGTGCTGTGAAGTGACAACGCTACCGCAGCACCACTACCGTGGAACATATGTAATGTTCCAAAACACAGTCAAAGTTGGTAGCATTCATTTTTAAGATCTTTGTTTCAATGAATACAGAATTATTTAAAAAATATTTATTGCATATGTTTGATATATTATTGAATATAATATAATGTTTTGTACACATACTAAAGGGGATTTATTAATTTTAGAAGGAAAGCAGAGGAAATTTACAAAGAGAATTTCTAGGTTGAAAAATGTTCTATATCAAGCTAGATTTGAAGTTTTAGGGTTATTCCATAAGTTATAGGTATATGTGAAGAAAGTTCTGTCTAGCTTATCAGGCATTAAGGAAAGAGGAGCTCCGATTATTACTAAACATAGGGCTTACACATTCTATTCAAATTACTAGGGGGTGTAACTATTCATTTAACATTGGAAGATAATAGAACTGTTACTAGAACAATGTCTCTATCAGATTTTAGGGTATGTGTGTAGATTAAACTGCCTCTATTAATAATTAGACAGTCTTAATTATTGTATCTCTTTAAAAAGCATCTTGGTAACTGGGTTGTTACTAAGGTTTATACATTTATATTGGAGTCTGCATTTTGACTGACATTTTACCTCAAAGCAGTTTTTTTTTTCAAACTGTTGAAAAATATTGAAATCTTAATTAAGGCAATGTGACATATTTATCATAGGTGCTGTAACCATAGAGCGAGGGGGAGGGAGCACCCTCCCACTTTTACCAGAACTCCATGGTGGAGTTTTTCTTTAAGAAGGACCCAACGCACTCGAACTGAAGTTTTTCTTTAAGGAGGACCCAACGCACACTCATGTGGATTTAAACGTGAGCACATGCAAAAGTTAAACTACCGTTGGTAAGTGTGTGCGATCACTGCCCAAGAGTTATGCTGACCAGTCATGGTTCTTTAAGGTCAAGGGTTATGCTGTCCAGTCATGGTTCCTTAAAGTAAGAAGAGTTCGTTTTTGAGAAGAGTTTTTCTGCGGGAGATTAATTTTTGAGGAGAGTTTTTCTGCACTACACTCCATGATGTTACAGTCATGATGTAGAGTTTTCTCATGGTTCCTTATAGTACTGCTGCTCCGTGATGTTTTCTTACCACTCTGTTCTTTGAGTAGAGTTCTCTTGCTCCCCAGTGTATTGTTTCCAGGCACAGCTTTTAAGGTCATTGCTGCTCCGTGATGTGTACAGCTTTTAAGGTCTGTTGTTTGTTAAGTGGTAATAAATACACAGTGCAACCTTCTGTTATAGGTGACTTCGAGCTTTAATTTCCATTTCAGTGTAAAATTTATTTGGCCCACAAAACTGGGTGTCTGCTGCAGTTTCCTTTAGCAGCTTCTGAGAGTCTTGCCTGTAGGTTGGCTGTTTGTCTCCAGCATAGATTTGCATGTGAAAATGTTATTTTTTTGGACTGCACTGTTTCTGTGTTTTTTAGAGGAAATTACTCAGTCTGTCTCAGGTGCCAAGATACTTAGCCTCTGACTAGAATCGTAGCATGGTCTTCATAAATCATAGAAGATGCCCAGTAAACAAGTCCTTTCTGATTTTGTACAATGCTCCCAAATATTCCCTTTGTACTTAACTGATGAATTTAAGTCACTTCATGTGAATTTAGATTCATTTGTTTGTGCTATAAACAGCAGCGGCCTTAGGTCAACTGGTGCCCTAGGCAAAAGGGCTCCACGGCGTCCCCCCACCACACTACCTGGTGCTCCCATCCTGGTCTAACTACATCAAATAAATACTAGAAAAGTGCCCCTGCTAGACCGGCGCCCTAGGCGGCCACCTAGTTGGCCTATGCCTAAGGCCGGCTATGGCTATAAACTGCTTAAATTTTATTGTAACTGATAAACAGTACAGCAGTATGGAGGTGACTGAATTGGAAAACAAAAATTGTAGCACTTTAGCTTAACTGTATCACCTGGTAGAGGCTCTTGTAAGCCAGAAGTCAGTTTCATTCAGTCTAACGCAGTCATCTTATATTGGCTGGTCAATTAAAAGCATTATTCTGTTTTGCCACCCTCTGCAGGAGCAGCATGACTTTAGATTTTTTCTTTGGTCGATGAAAAGGCATGCACTGTTTTGTTTTTAAATGTAGGTTGCAGTGCTCTGTTTTGCTGTAGAATTAAACATCTGATGTTTATAATAAGGATAATTGCTTGTTTACATTCACAATGGGATAAGGTGCAGGCAGACACTGGGCATCATGCAAGTTTGTCAAAGTATTCAGGTTACAGGGCTTGAAGTTACATCCTACACTGTGGTCATTTGCAAGTAGTGGCAGAAAAGGAATGTATAACCTCCATCTTTAGCTGTGTTTCTCTGCTGAAATGAACAGCCACCTGTATCAGTTCCTGAGTCCATCGGTTAGCTTGTTGGCTAATCAGAGGAGAACAAATATCATCTTGATTTAGCTTGTTATGTTCTGTTTTGCTGTAGTGTATTACATTTGTTTATGTTCAAAAGATGTTTCCCTTTCAAGTAAGGCAGAAAGACAGCTAGTGATATATATGTGAAGAAAACAGGAGCACTTGTGTTCTGACAAGCTTTGTAATGTTATTGCATTCTGATTACCCTTTTTATCTATTTATGATTGTGGGGGGGGGGGGGGGGTACTTGACACTATCCTGGAACTTGGTGACCTCAATGCAGGAAGCTAATCCTAAACAGGATTTTCATCTTTTGTAGGGTGCCTGCATGTAATCATTCACATGTGACATGCTCACATTTGGGCAGTTAGAAAGTTCACATATTTGCCTGTGGCATGTCTTCTGGATGTGTGAGGAAGCTAGAACACCTTGCAAAAACCCAGTGGGGACAGGGCTGGCATGCAGACTGCTCAGAAGGCAAGCCAGCCTTGAATTAAACTGAATAACCGAGTTCTTTGAAGCAACAATGGTAACATGCAATGCAATGCTGCCCCATTCTTGCTGCATTTTGTTAAATATTTGCCTTTTATAAAATATTTGCATTCACGCGCAATTCAAATTACATAATACCCCTAGGTGTTCCCTGTGCTCTGAAAAGTTACATAGCCAGTATAAAACAAACTACTAGGAAAGGCAGCCAGAAACTTCTCTGTAAAACGTTGTTGTTCACTTGCTTGCAAAATTAAGTTAAAAAAGTGCTTTTCATGTCTGGTAACACCTTCAGTGAGATAAAGTGTTTTTCATACCACATGACTGTCATGTACATTTTATGACATTAATAGAGAGTAGCAGAGTCAGTGATAACCGACTTTCTGCAGATCACACAAAAAAAACAGCTTGACATACTATGTCAGGCCTTGATGTCTGATGTCCTATCCTTCATTTATAATACCAGTATTAATACTCATTGTCTAGATTCCCCGCTCCTTTGTGTGGCATACAGTACTCTGACCTCAGAGCCCTTTTCAACTGAGCAATTGTTTGGATTTAATCTTCTACTCCAGTTTGGCATACTTCTGAATTTTCTGTCATTCCCATGCTAGGGTTTATTTATTTTTGCCCGTGCACATACAGCATGTTTTTCTCAACAATTCAGCTGTCATGAGGTTTTCAATTTTCAATGCATGGTAAAATATCAGAGTATAACTAAAATAAAATACAATAAAGGTAGTGTAATTTGTGTTTACCTATTGAACCAGTAGTTTTGTGGATTAGTTCTGTGGATTATGCTTGCTTATTCGTATCGAACAATTATGAGGAAAAATTAAACTATTATTGAAATGATGGCATAACACTGTTATTAACTGACAGAGCAAATGCAATATCACAGAGGCTACCACTGTTCCAGAACAGAGTATCCATTCAAGTAAAATAAAGTTCATCCCTGTCCATATTCAAATGCAACTTGGATCTAAGGAAGGGTAACAGAAATTGTACTCCAGGATTGCACCTTGTGCCACTAAAGGATGGAGGCAGTTCCTAAATGCTGCATCCCTTACATGGGTCCCCTCAAATTATCTATGGTATGATCACAGTTATTCTCACTAGGGCACAATACAATTATCAGCCATGGGATAGGTAAGACCAATCAGGAAATATTTATTCAAGTACCAAAAGGGAATTGGCTAAACTTAAAATGTCCTCTAAGTGAACCTATGTTGTGGTAGTAAATAGTCTTAAAAAATTTCTGTTTTTAGATCACTAAGTGTTCCTCTCACCCCCCCCCCCCCAGTCTTCAACAGCTTCCTCCGCCTATGATATTTATTATTTGTATGTATGTTACATACATAACCACAAATCTTCAAACTAGAGGAAATGAGATGCTGAAAGCAAGAGAAGAAAACAATTTCAAAATTACAGCAGCAATGTAGGCTATCCTTAAAATAAACGTAAGCCCTGATATTCCCAGAACTAGTACAATGATTTGTATAAGCATTCTGCACTACACACTGCCATTCAGGATCACACTTCACATATACGGGCATGACTGCTTTCCCTAATGGTGGTGACGTACAAATGTCCCCAGTTTTTATGCATTGCACCCATCTATGTACATCACAGTGTGCATCATGCTCTGGGTCCAGTTTATTTCCACAACTTCTACAGGCTAACAGCTGATTTAATGGGTTAGGGTTACAACACATGAGTAAGACTGGGAAGGGAGCTGCACCCACCCCCTGCATCACCCTACACATATGTGCTAACCCTTTCCCTACCCCTGCACTTTACCTTCCAAAAAATCCTTTCTCTAAGTCCCTAAGAGTAACATTACACAAGACAGCTCAGATACATAACACACAAACATGCACATGGACACAACTAAATCTACCCCCTTATATAACCCTTACCCTAACCCTAACATCCAAAAATTGATGAGAATGATGCGTTTACACACACACACACACACACACACACATACACACACACACACACACACACACACACACACACACACACACACACACAAGGATGTGTAGACCTTGATATATCAGTATAGGAAAAACAAGAGAAGGTGGGAAGTGGAAAAGGTATGAGAAAGGAGAGGAAAATTGGAGCATTGAGGAGAATGCAGGTGGAAGAAGAAGTAAGGGATGATGGAGCTACATAAGTATATAAGAAAGCTATTTTTGACTTACAGAGTGTACAGTATTTATAGTTTTAGACTACACTTCAGAATATTTTGGTCTACACTGTGACGCTCCACCACTAGACCAGTAATCAAGGAGCCTCAATCCTCACCACTGGCACCAGTGGGGGACGTACACTGACAGGATGATAGGTACACACACATTATTTCCAGATGCAGCTCTCTGCATCAAGTGCAATTTCCCTTAAGAGCACACAGAGACCACAGTCAGTCCAGGGCTGGTTTCTCCCTCTTTCTCCAGATCCCCATTAAGACTCCCCACTAGCACAGCTATAGGGTTGAGATCTCAGCTGAGTGACCAAGCCAAGACCTCCACTAACCTCACTGTCCAGCCAGTGCATGTCCCTGCCCAAGTAGCTGACACACACGCACTTTTTGAGGTTTGATTTATGCACACACACACACACACACACACACACACAGACCTGGGAAAGGCTGGAACAGGTTTATTAGCTATGCTCTCTCTTGCCCAGACTTTATGGTAGTTATCACTGCCACCAGCCAAACTCCTTATCAGCTACTTTAAGGCCCTTAAGAAAGGGTGCCCAAACTTACTGTGTAATATTAATATTAATATTAATACAAACGGTAGTTTGACCAACAGCAAGACTATTAGGAGTAGCTCATACAGTGTCACCAAATAGATATGCAAGTACTTTCAAAACTTCAATATATCTTAAAAAGATCAGCCACAATGAAAGGTTTAAATATATTTAAAAATAAATAATAAAACTAAAAATAAAATACTCAGTATATATTTGCAGTGACATCAGAGCTCAACACCACAGGAAATATTTAAAACAACATTACAGGACAGCCTCAAATAAATAAAAAAAAATAAACATCTAAACTATGCTTCACTATATTCCTGACTAAATCCAAGAGAATTACTATACCTTAGTTAATTTACTTAAGAGCAAGGCAGATGTGTGGTTAATGAGCCTTCTTCTTGTTGTCAGGTCCAAGACAGAATACAGAATGCTGTGTCTCTCTAAGAGATTTCTCAAATTAATATCTCAAATATTACTGCTGGGATAGCTTGCAGAATGGCATTATTTCTCGTCATCTGACTCTATCCCAGGTGAAAACCCCACTGCTGGAAGCTAGCAGTATTTAACATCTTCCTGTGAAAATACATAGACCTCAGATCTTTGGCAGATTGTGGAAGTCATAAAACAACACCAAAGACAATACAAAAAGCTTCTCAGCACAGATATTGTGTCTGTAGCTGTCATAAAGTAATTTAATTTCAGCTATTTTTCTGAAATTTTGCTGGACTGAAGTTAAACTCCTGTATTCCAGTTTCCACTATTAAAATATATACATTTAAGCAGTTACAATAGGGCATGTACATTTCTGTTCTCTTCCAGTAGGGTACACTGTGGTTACATTTTAAACAACACTTTGCAAAAACCTTTCCAACACACACTTCTGTACCAGTAGTTTGATATACACATGACATACAGTTGTAACGCAAGCATCTTATATAAATCATTTTGATATTCACCAATGACATATAATTATTTACAAACTTCCAGATAGCTGTGCTGGCAGTATCTCCTTTTGTCACACTTCTATATCAGTCATGTTGATATTTACAAATGACATATAATTATTTACAAAATTCCAGATAGCTGTGCTGGTAGCATCTCCCTTTCTCGCAAATACATAAATAGTTAGGTTTTAAATTGTTAGTATAAGTGGCAAGTGTAGGAATATTAGTCAGCATCTTTATGACAGTGAAATTGATTACTCTCCTGAGATGTTCTTTTTATTACTTTTTTCCCCTGAATGCTATGTATTCAATCTCATTTCTAAGTTGTCTAGAAGGCTTGCAACAGTTAGCTGTACTCAACTTGGAAGCTATTTCCACCAAATGCCTTTTTAAAATATTGCCCATGTAAGAAACCACCTCATTTTTGTGTTGACTTGAACATATGCAGAATCAATATACTGCTGCCAAAAGATGTCAGACAATAGGGAAGAAGTGTCATCCTCAAAATGACAACTATCCAACAGGGCTACTCTGATGGTTGGCCCTGCAGAATGCATGTGACACATCCATCTGCCAACAGTCAATGAAGATTAATGACATTGTTGGTACAGAGCAAGTAGTGGGAACTTGGAATTTGATCTTTCAATAATGTGCAGGTCAGAAGAACAATTTAAAGTTATAGCTTACAGAGGTGCTTCTTTCAGACAGTAGGGCACTAGTATCAGATTTATTTAATGTATGGTATGCAATACAAGTCATTACAATTGGCTAGATTCATTAACACCTACACTAAGTGTACATGATCTGCATTCAAGAACATCCCTACCACATTTTTCTGCTTTCTAGACAGTCAGAAAGATTACATTAAGTGTACATGTATCCACTTTAATATTTAAGATTGCTAGAAAATCAGAAGGAAAATTAAAATTAGGAGGAAGAAGTTGTGAATTATGCTTTTGTTGTCTGTTCCCTCAGAGCAGTACATACTTAGTGTAGGTATTAATGAATCCCAGGGAATGTTTTTTCACATTACAACAAAAGTCTGAAGAGACTCCAAAAATGAACTTTTTTGCTCCTGGTTAGATTATTTCTCATAAATACAGAACAAGGAAACACCATCCTCTGTGTGTTATGTAGTTGCCATAACGATAGCTCCAGTTCAACTGTGGGTTGTCAGATTCTACAGGATCAGACCTTGGCACCAATTAGGAAGATCTTGCTTCAGTTCTCTGGCTCATCCACTTCCCATAATTCCCTGTGCTCCACCTAGTCACCTCAGATCAACTTGGCCCAGTTTAGAAATCCTAATGACTTTCACAAGCAATAAAATTAACAAGTATCAGCAAGCAAATCATCCTGTAGCAAATGGCAGCTACATTTTAAGCAAGTGTGCTTAAGTATGCCTAGTTAATCCTAACCTGGTTCTCAGGAATACAAATGCCAATCTGGAGCAGGTTGGCAGGTGGGAAGTTGAAATGGATGAAAAACAGACAACATATATCTACAGTTATGGCAAGTATATAACTTCCATAACCAATGTTGTCTAGTTTCACTCAGTTCAGCTGTGGGACAGATTACCAAGCACTAAGGCCTGGGTGGACTCACAGTGGAGCCAAAGGACGAAAGAGACCTGGATTGTTCGTCCAATTTGTAGTAAGAAGTAAAGGTGTGAACTAGGCCAACTAGGTGCTGTGCAGATATCATCAACAGAAGTCTGCTTGCCACCTCTCTGGGTTGAAAGTGCTTTTGGTTTAGATTGCAATACCTAACCTTTTTTCATATGTACAAATGAGATACAGTCTGAAAGCCATATGGACAATGTAACTTTGGGAACTGATTTCCCCATTTTCTGTTTTGAGAAAGAGACTAACAACTGAGCTGATTTCCTGAATGGTCTTGTCCTGTGAATGTAAAATCACAACTGACAATGTATGTCCAGCATATGTAACATGTACTCACCTTTATTAGAAAATTTCAGAAAGAAAACCTGTAAATTAATAGATTGGTTCAAGGTACATATGGATGCCACCTTTGGCAAAAAGAAGCATTGGTTCTTAATCTCTGTCCTCATGAAAGACCAGATAGGGTGGTTTAGAAGAAATGGCTTGTAATTCAGAAATCCTTCTAGCTGAAGTTACTACTATTAGAAAGACAGTTTTTTCCATGTGAGAAATTTGATGTCTACTGAGGCTGTGAGTTCAAAGGGTGACTGGGTCAATGCCTGTAACATAATGACAATGTCCCAGGTAGACACTTGGTATCTTACATGCAGCTTAGGGATAAGGTTCCCTTTAAGAAGGCTTTTGATATTTTTAAGGAGGCCATGGAGGAATTTTACAAGCCTGCAATGATAGTGGAAATGGCTGCTAACTGTACCTTGATTGCGGAGTAGCTGGAACCAGCCTTCAATAACCTTGAAAGAAAGTGCAGAATAGTAGGAAATAGAGTCAAGAATGGGTCTACACCTTTAGAAAATGCCCAGATAGAAAACCCTTTTCCATTTGCTGCAATAAACCTTGGTAGTAGAGTTTTTCTGGGAAGAATTGAGAAAGCGAATGACTAAAGGAGAAAGCCTGGCATCTTTGGATAATGCTAAAATTGGAGGAACCATTTGGTCAGCTTCATGGATTTCTGATCTGGAGGGAGCAATCTGGATGGGTGAGAAAGGAGGTCTGGGCAGTGGTTCAGCATCCAGAGTGGATGAACTAGTAGATGCCATAAGAAGGGAAATCATGTTTGTCGAGGCCAAAAGGGGGCTATGAGGATTACCCTTGCCTTGCACATCCTTGCTTTCTGTATGAATCTGTTCATTAATGGAAGGAGAGAGAAGGCATAGAGGAGACCCTGGAGCCAGTTGGAGTAGTCTGTATCTTTGAATGAAGAGGACTGCAAGTCATTGACTATTGCAGTGGTCCTTTGAAGCACTCTCATGTGATATGTAGCCAAGAGAACCAACATAATGGTTGAAGCTTTAAAACTAGCATCCAAAGGCTTAGCCTGACAGGGAGGGCATGGTGTCTCATGAGAGCTGAACCTGTCAGTTGGATGAAAAGCAGCATCTGAGGAGGAAGGTTATTTGACAAGCCATATTCAGGTGGCATCTGATGAATTCTACAGTTTGAGTTGGAGTGAGTTGACTTTTTCCATGTTGATGGTAATGCCCAATTCCTGAAGCAACCAGAACAAGAGGTCTGAGTAAGAGGTCTCTGTGTTGACACAATGTTAGAGCTGAGGTAGCTGTTAGGAGCCAATTGTCCAAATATGGGAATACTTGGATCCCTAGCAGACGAAGACATGCTGCTACTAATGCCATCATCTTTGTGAACACCCTGGGGGCTGTGGTGAGACAAGGAAGTGCCCTGAACTGATAATAATTGCCTCCCAGCCTGAAATGAAGAAATATCCTCAAATGGCTCTCTATATTTATGTGATAGCATGCATCCTTGAGATCTATTGAGCACATCCAGACATCCTTCCTCAGAATGTGGCAAAATGAATTGAATTGTGACCATCTGGAATTTTGTCTGTTTCATGAATGGATTTAAATGTTTCAGATTCAAAAAGGTCTGAGGTCCCCTGTTTCCTTTGGAACTACAAAGAACATTAACTAGACTCAGATCCTTGCTGGTCTATTGGGACTGGTTGAATGACTCTTTTTTTATTGTAACTTTAAAATGTCTGCTACTTCTAATTCCTGCTGATTGGGTGGAACATCGGGAACTGATCTCTTACATTTTTGAGGATGGGAAAATGGAATTATATAGCCTCTGGAAATGGGTCTATATTGCAAGTGCAAATGCTTAGGTTGTTGAATACGGCATGCTCGACACCTATTAAGTGAACCATGAGTACACTGAACGCTGGAAACTGTGAAATTCGAAATTCTGATTCGGCATAGTCAGCCCTTCTGCAGTATAGCTCTGTAAGGTAAGTGTGTGATAGTTACGGACCTTAGGGTTAGGGTGCGGGTTAAGGTAAGTGCATAGATAGTAATGTATGTAAGGGTTAGTGTAGGGTTAGAAGTAGGGTTTAGGTTAGTGTATGTATGTAGTTTATTTATTTTGTTTGGTTGGGTAGTATGTAGCGACCGGTGTAGTGGGAAGTATGTTTTATTTTCGTCACTGGGTGGAACAGTGTTGTCCAAACAAAACAATTTGGTCATTGGTATTTCCGCGTCTTGAGGTTTTGATGACTTGTGCATTCGCTGATTAGGTGTCGATCATGTCATATTCGACAACCTAAGCATTTGCGCATATAATATATACCCTCTGGAAATAATGTCTTGCACACAGGAATCTGCTGTTATACTTTGCCAGGCTAGAATGTGCAGAGACAATCACCCCCCGACTGCTTCCAAAGCGCAGCAGTCAGGCAACCTCTCAGGGGCAATATAAGGGTTTCTCAGAAAAGGGCTTTCTGAAACCCTGATTTTGTAGTCTGTTCCTACCCCTAGGGCAACATCTATTCTGATGTCCTCCTCCTCTGCCACAGGGAGGCCTATCAGTAGAAGTCTCCTGGTAAGTTCCCTGTGACAGGCGAAACCACATCTTTTTCTCAGACCTCTGGTTCCCAAAAAAGGATCTCTGATGAGTACAGAAGCAGATTTCAACAGCAGACTGGGTCTTACCATCTTTATGGTTTCTAGTAAGAGTTTCCTTGACTTTAAAACCAAACAAAGTGGATCCATTATAAGGGGCATTAATAAAGGATGTCTTGAAACTTTCTGTGAAGTCACAAAGATACATCCAAGCATGCTGGTGTACTGTAATGCCAGTGCCTACTGCCCTCATAGTGCCATCAGCTGCATTAGAAATCAGTCACATGGTCACATTAGATGAGGACTGAAGGGTTGATAGTCGAGATTCTGCTTTTTTTCTGGATATCTGTTGGCAGGACCCCTGAGAGAGATCTCTTTGGTGAAATCTCTCTTAAATTGAGTGACATGTGCTAAATAGTTTACCACTTATAGCGCAAAAGATGCTGAAGCATATGTCCATTTCCCAAAATGATCCAATGCCTTTGTCTCCTTGTTAGGAGGATGGACAGAAGTGCCTTCTTCCAAAAGTTCTTTTCTGGTTGCTGCAGCTACCACATTGTGTCCATTTTTGGCCCCTTGCTCCAATGCGTTCTGTCTGATGGTGTTAACAAGATTTTGTCAGGCTTCTTGGGAATGGCTTCCACCACATCAGGATCCTTCCATGCCTGTTGTGCCATGACATTGACTAGTGGGTCAATGGGACTTACCACCTAGGATGTTGCTGGGCATGAAACATAGACCTCCAGGAGAACAGACTCTTCTGGAGAAGGATTTACAGTGGACCATCCCCTCCTTATGTTTAATTGATCCTAGAATTTCACTGAAGGTGATGTTTTCAGGTGGGAATCCTTCTCCTTCATCAAAGTCTGTGTCATCAGTGATAGATTCTGGAGAAGAGTCAATGTTCCTTTGTTTATATGTGTGCTTTCAGTGAACTTACCCTGTGGGAATGTCACAGGGTCCTGAGTCAGATTGGCAGCTTTTCAGATAAACCTCCTGGTGTTTTGGTTCTGGCCGTCTAACAGAATGATCATGGGTAGAACCAGATTTGGTGCAGATTTCAGGTGGCACAGGTCTTGATAAGGTACTTATTCCATGGAGTCAAGATGACTCTTTGAAAAGCTTCAAAACCCAATGACACTATTGATTCTTGAAGAGATCCTCTCCAATAGCCTTGGTAAAGACCCTTCAGAACAGAGAGGCCTCAACTCTAAAGCAGATCTTGGAGTCAAGCTATTGAAAGCTGAGGCATTGAACAGTAAGGACAGCTCTGACATTCTAAGAGTCAACCCCTACTCCTGTTCCCTAGCACTGAAGACATGGCTCTGAGAGTCTCCTGGGTCCAAACATGTCAAAGTCAACCAAGGAAGGGATCCAGTCAGGGCTGAAATGGAAATAGCTATTAGTCTTGACACAGGTACCTTGAGGCAAGGCAAACTAGCACCGAGCCAACCAGGTCTGAAGGCTGGACTAGTGTTGGAGTGGATAAAGGAAGGGTGGCCAGTCCTGTACTTGGTATGTTCAAGTGTGACAGTACCAAGAGAACTCTGAGCCAAATCTGAGCTTTAAGGAACCTCCTCAACACTCTGTCAATGTCCTGCTTTGAACAACTCCTGTTGGACTGGGTGAAAGAAGCCAAGGAAGAAGGTCTAGATGGTCTACTGGTAAATGTAGCCTGGGCATTACTGGTTTCAATGAGAACTGGGGCTGATCAGTGGGATAACAGATCCAAGAAGCTAATGGATCTGATTAGCAAGGAATCTTTGGATCGGGTCTTGGAATAGGAACTGGATCCAGTGTCCTTTTCTTTGATTTTTCTGGTTTATCTATATCCAGTTCTTTCTCTTTTTCTTTTGTGTTTTTTTTTCCCTGTGATTTATACTTTTCTGTTTCTTTGCCTTTCCTGTCTTTGCTGGCTGGAGAAGCTGTAGTAGATGGAGTAGGTTCAGTAGGAAGAATCCCCCTTAAGTATTAGCTTTTCTTTCCTTTGCTGTAATACCCTAATGCTGAATGAAGTGCAAGTCTGACATGGGGTTTCCAGGTGTTCTACTCCTGGCAGTAAACACATTTCTGGTTAGAATCCTGTGGGGACAGTTTGTGCCCACACACGGTGCATTTTTTAAATCCCTGTGACTCTGACATGTTGGACCCTAATTACCAATACGGAACTATCAATCTAATATAACAAACTGCACATAATAATCAACATTTAAAACTATACAGCTAACTACTTTAAACACTATTGATATAAAGAAACAGCACTGCATACTAAGAAAACTCTAGAACTGCAAAACATTATACTACTGGACACACTACGATAAGTACTAAAATGACTAACTATCCTACCGGAAGACTAACTGCTTAAGAAAAAACACTTTTTGTTGTTGTTGTGTCTTTCGGCTTTTCCCGGTTAGGGGTTGCCACAGCGGAACTCCGGTCTGCTAATGATTGGCAGTAGATTTTTACATGCCGAGTTGCCGGCCCTGACGCACAACCTTCAACGAAGGTACGCCCATTCACACATGTCTCCACATAGAAGATGCTCTAGCTGAGAAACGAACAGGACAATGTCTTACTGTGAGGCGACAACGCTACTGCAGTACCACCGCTTAAGAAAAAACACTAATTTACTAAATTACTATTCTTCTATAGGGGAGGAGAAAAGAAATGATATAATTTCTTTTGATTAAGAAAAAAGTTCAATGGAGCCCTCAAAGACACAACAGAAATATTTTTGTTCTAAAAAGCAAAGTAAAATTGGATTTCATTTAGAAACCAAGGAAAGAAATCAAGTTTTAATTAGATTTTTTAGAACAAAAGATTTTCTTTGTACTATAGAAGCCGGTTAGGTAAACAACCATTTCCTGCCTATATCCATTTTTTATTTACCTTGAATTATATCACTTTTTCTAGAAATGACTACTGTCTTGAAATTAATTGATACAGGCAGAATCCATAGGTCTGTACATCAGTGCTAGTAGCAACATCATTGTGTGCTTTATCACATTATGTGTTATTGTTGGGTCTTACAGCATCCAGCTAATCATCAATTGTTCTGTCTGATCGTCTAGATATGTTATCAAGCATTGTCTGAGGAGAAGTCTGACAAAAAAATGTCTGCATAATTCTGCATCCAGATGTCACAATGTAATTTATGAATGCACACTGGATGCAACTTGTGCCAGAGTCTAAGGGTTCAGACTGCAGCAGCTCTGCTGTAACATTTATCTTTGAAGGTAACTACTCCCAATGACAGTGAGTACATTTTCATGCATTTGATGTAAAATATCTTGGTGTATTGTTACTTATCCAGCATATCCAGATCAAATAACTGAAAACATGAGTTTGTGCTGTTGGAAGGACAGCATTTTAAGGCCAGTGTTATCACACATTTGGGGAGAAATACAGTATTAATTTGCATTATGTCTTTGTAACTAAACTAGGTTTATTGACTGACATTTCCTTCAGTGATTCAAGCACTTGCTGTGTAAGAACACCAATGTCATCCTTCTGAGCTATGGAAGCAGATAATCAGGATACAGTTTGCCATGTATGCAGTTATTAGGAATCTCCATTACTTCCTTGTGTCTTTACAGAGCCATCTGCCTTTCTCCCCTTGCTGTTGTAACTTTTGCATTGAGTTGTTCATGTTCACTTGATACACTGTAAATGTACACTGTCTTCTCTAAACAAACAGACAAAAATACATGCATATTCCACTCCATGCACACACAAACACATGAAACTAAAGATGCACAAATGCACATACAGTACTGACTTTTGTCACTCTGTCAGGGCAGACTGAAATATATTAAAGCTATTGTTTCACATTATCAGCTTTCCCAATTGTCACCAATCAAATAAGGGGAATTTGAGCTACCGCGATTTGTATACCTGGACATGTCAGGCTTGACAGGATAACGGGAATACAGAAGAGAGTATCTTTGCATTGTTAAACAATCATCTGTCAAGGTTAAATGTTGATTTAAACACAGCTGAAATGCAGCAATTGTGACTAAAGACATGAGGTCAATACAAAAGAAAGTATAAGATCACAAAAGGCAGTCTAACAGTAGAAATTAAGACAGCATCCCCTTCCAGTATATTCAAAATATTATGTTAAAGTATATAAGTACTGGAAACATATTTTTCACATTCCTCAGTTCTACTGTAACTCTCTCTCTACTGACAAAATAATTTAAAAGGACTTCGGAGATGTCTGAATCCACCCATGCTGCCCTTGAGATAAATAAATTGAAGTCCAAGTAAATAAAAAAGCAACACTATGGCCTACTAGAATCAATGGGAAACAGTAAGTCAAATTTAAAAAAGAAAAATGGATATATGGAAGATGCTGGGCTATGTTTTTTCCTTATACATAACATATCTTGTACTGTAGGATTAGGGAACTTGATATGGGACTTGTAGCTTTGTCACACATCCAAAATATCATCCTCAAAACTTACAGTAAAAGGTATTTTAATTATTTATTATACCCCATTTTTTATGGAACATTCCCTTTGATTTGTAATTGTTTTGCAATGTAGGGCATGGAACGCATTTTATGAGTAGCAAAACAATTAGTCAGAAATTACATGTCTTAATCCTAGAAAGCAAGATGTTATTTATTACAATATTTCATATACTCCATTAACCCAATCTGTTTTCATTTTGGGACAGTGCTATTTCGATTGATAATTTAATGAGTTTTAGAACCTGATGATTCTCGCATTGGGGTATAAAGTCCGTGATGATGCAGAAATGTGGTAGCAAATTTTGTGATGATGATGGCAGATTACTGACAAAATATATTTTACTTTACTTCAGATCTGTGTTGGTCAATCAGATTTCTTGGTTCTTGGGTATCAAATCTGTTTCATGCATAGGAATAAGCAAGTGCAGATAACTTACAAGTCACATTCAGAGAACCCAGCTCTCTCACAGACTTCAAAACCCAGCAAATTGCCACCATCTTGAAAAGTAATGTAGCAGAAAATAACTATCAAACACTGAAATACGAAAAATAAATAAATAAAAATACAAATACTCCTGTAACTCAAATACTTTACAAAGTCTGCATAAAACTGTAAAAAAAGAAAAATAAATAAAAATAAATAGGACAAAATATAGCTCAGTAGTGCTGAATAAATTGAACACATTTTACAATAATAATAACGCAATATTAATAACAATAAAAATCAAATTTAAGAATAAATGATTAGAAACAGAAAAAGACACTGAAAATGTAAAAAAAAAAAAAAGTCTCTGAAGAAAGTCAAAGCAAAACTCCACACACAGAAAATGAAGCAGAGTAGAAAAGGTCAGGAAGTTAATAGCATGAAGCAAAACAGTTTGTGTAGCAGCAGAAAACAGTCATTCTAACCTATGAGTCAAATTACACACACACACACACACACACACACACACACACACACACACACACACACACACACACACACACACACTCACAGTAGAAAGACTCTGCCATGCCAAAAGGTACACCTGAAGATACAGTACACAAAAGTAATGCAATGCACGAGAACGCATGTATAACAATAAAAGATATGCAAAAAGTACAGTACAAATCTAATTAAACTAACTTAGGAAAAATAATGAGGGTGAGTGGGTGCATTACACCTTATCTATATATATTTTTCTATAACTGGGAGGTACCTTCAGAATAATTAACCCTCTGACTATGTTTAGTGATCAGTATGTATATTATCAACTTAAATACCTTAAAAGGGATGGGGAAGGCACTCCTGCTTGCATATTTGTGTCTTTCAGCTCTTGGATTTGCCACTACAATAATTACACTTGTGAATGATTTTGAGGCTTGGTTTTCTGGAAAATACTATACATATGTTTGAAGCATTGTTCTACTGATAAGCAAGTCTACTCATCTGGGTTCATTCACCTGCTAGAAGTTGGTTGTAGTGCTGTATAACATTACGACTTAGTTATAAACCATGCTCTGCAATAGTAATTTGACAAAACTGTTGCTTAAATGATTACCCTGAAAATTTCAAACAGTTAAAAGTTATACCCATGCACATCAATTAATTAATTTAAAAAGGCAGGAATTCACTAAAAATATGGAATTACTATGCTGGAACTACTAAATGTGAAGCTTAAACTGCAAGAAAAAATACAGCTGTCCATGATATTATATAATTTATATAAAGGTATGCATGTCACATGCCTTCAGCATATCTCATGTAATACTTCTGTGGTTTCTGTATTAGTATATGTTAATATTCCTTTTTTAAATCTATTCACTTTTATAGCAATCTTTTGTCTTCTATAGTTCATTTCCAAACTACAGATTTAGGGGGTTTCTCTCAAGGGAGCCATCAAGTATCTTCTGTCCTTATAAGTCTGCTTTTGCTGGGTTATTTTATTAGCTCTATCTCCATTAGTTTTAATGCTAACTCCTTTTTCTACTGGCTGCCTTCATTGCTAGAATTTTGCTTTCACTGCACTATAATTCACTTAGCAGTATTCATTTATTTTTTTTGCTTAGGCATGATTTTTCATCCTGTTCCTATTTTATATTTGCCATTAGGTCTGTATGCATTGTTCAGTTTATTCAATCCTATCACAATAACATTGTCCTTGTAGCTCAGGGGTTACAGTACTGGTCTAGTAAAGTAAGGGTCATAAGTTCAAATCTCAACAAGTCCTGTACCCGTTCTTTAAAATATACAGCAGTTATAAGGGGTGGGAGGTTGGCATAACGGTTAAGGTGTTTACCTTACAGATACAATGTGCAGGGTTTGATTCTCATATGGGATAATTAGCTAGGCTTAAACGGCCCCATAAGGGCAGTTAGCCTAATACTAATCTATGAACATGACTCTTTTTTTCTTTTTCCCTTTGAATTTTTCTGTTACCTCCTGTACAGTTTGTTTTAAATGTTTTCCAGTCAGTACACCTTTGCCTGTAGTGTGCCCATTTCGATTGTTTCACTCTATGTTTATTTGGTGTGTTTAAAAGTGTTGCAGTGATCAATGCACTGTCTCAGATCACTGTCTCCTGAATATGTGTTTCTAGCAGTTTCACTTTAATGATTAAGATATAGTCTATCCTGTTGGCCTGTACAGTAATGCTCCATCAAATGTTCAACTGTATATCTTCTTTGTGTTTGTATCTCCATGAGTCTACCCATGCCAATAATTTCACTTTTTCTGATATTAGCCCCTTTGCTTTCATATAACAGTTTTTCATTCCAAACAGTTTATTTCTTTTGAGGTCTAATGTAAGATTTGAGACTAAAGCCTCCTAGTATGAATGATACGTGGCTTGTTTCAGCATGTTTACGCACATATTTAAAGAAGTGAGTAAAGAGAGTGTGATCATCTTGATTTGGGGCTTATGACTTTCTAATCATCCAGCTAACTAAGTTGATTCTTCCATTCTATATCAAGAGTTATCCTATTTCACTACTTATAACTTTTTCTGTGATGATATGAAGGCCATTTCTAAACAGCAAGGCAAATCTTTCTTTCCCTCCCCTCAGTTTATGGTTACGAGTAATTACTGAGAATTTAGATAGGATGACTTTTGAACTTAATAGACTGCTACAATATGTTAGTAGTTGAAGGTGTTTTCATTTTTAAGGATATATCTTTCTTCTGTTGAGTGTGTTTAGGTAGGCTAGTGAAAGATAGCATTCTTAGAGTAGTGTATTAAGACATGTTACTGTTTAGCCTGTACCGAAATGTTATACCTGTGTGGAATGCTGGTCAGCTTAAACTACTGTTTATTATTAAGTGTTAATTTACCCTTTGACCTTGGGGTATTTTATATGCCAAGTAATCGCTGGATGTCAACTGCATGTATATATATAAAAAAAAAACAGCTGTCTCAGTGCCATTGCCTTAATAATAATATTTATAAAGCACTTATGTTTAATGTGCTTGGTCCACAGGATTCAACATTTTGCAGTTTACCAGAGTATTTACATTAAAACAGATGGGAGAAGCTGGCTTAGTATGGGACTCATCTGGAGCGTCTCCTGGGTAGGGGTTACTTGACTTTGGAGGCAATATTCTCTGCTGCTATGCTTACTGGTACTAAGAGGTGGCTGCACAATGTAAGAAAAGGAGCATCAGCCCTTACACTGGAAGCAGAGTGCACAACTACATTCTGTAAGTTTAGGATACCCGTATGGTAATGTTTAAATCACATTTGTACACTCTGACATGCCTGTAAAGGCTGTTTGCAGCTTTGAACAATACATGCACTGATATGTGAATAAGGGGAGTAGGCCAACAAGTTGCATGTATTTGAGTGAGCTGTATTTCATCAAAGTTTAAACTGGAACAATAAAGTTTAATTAATCAGGTTTTTCATGTCAGTATTCTACTATAGCCACTTCTGATTTTTTTCTGGGATCATTTGGAGAGTAACTTAACTAGGTATAATCAATACTTGTTATCCCTGGTTATGTTGCTATCATACAGAATATTTTAAATAAGATGTGATACAAATATTAGAATTAAAAAAATGTTTAACAGCACAAGTGAAGAGGGTAATGTAGGGGAAGAACAAGCAGTGTTTTTAAACAACTGGTTATCCTTGTATATATGCCTACACTCAATTTCCATCAGTTAGTCATTGCCTATAATATAGTCAGATATTCCGAGAAAACCCCAGCATTAAGCCAGTTACTTTCTCTCTACAGAACAAATCGTCCTCTCCGCTCTACCGATAAATCACTTCTCTGCATCTCTAAGACCAATAAAAATTGCAGGAAAAGCTCTATTTTCCCATACCATAGCTCAAACCTGGAACAACCCCCCCCCCCCCCGCTTACTTCTGCCCCCACTAACACGCACTTCAGAAATGCACACAAATCACATCTTCCAAATAAATGGCTATTTCCATGCATTACATAAATTTCACTGCCTCAGTATACTATAGACAGTCCTTCCCACCATATCTACTGTAAACATTTTACAGTTACGTTTCTTACTGTTGACTAATACGAATGATTTACCATGTAAATTTATTTTTTGCATCCCATCTTATAGATTTCTGTTATAAGTGTGATTGTATGTGACATCTATCCCTGTATTTTATCTCACTTGTTGCTAAAAATATTTGTTTAGGTAGGACTGTATGTGACTTCTTATCTCTGTACTTTACTTCACTGATCGTTGATTATATGTGGTTTGTACTATCTTTTTGATTGTAATCTCACTGTGAAACCCGGGCCTCTGCTGTAAACGGAACTGTGTCTGGTCGGACCATACCGATTAACAAATGTAAAATAAAAAAATAAATAAAATAATTAAACCTTATGTTATTGAATGTAATTGTTGGAATTTTTTTACCTACGGTGAACAGTGTACATTCAAAAGCACTGGAGTTGTTATTCTTGTTTGCATGTCTTAATAAAGTTTTATTTGTCAAAAAAAGACTTGAAAAAGAAAAAAATTGAATAATAAATGAGTCAATCATACCTCTCAACTGCCCATAAATTTGCAGAATGTCCAGATTTTTGCCTCATATTTTTGTTCCATTCCTTATAAAATTTGTGTTTTCTGGAAAACTACTGATGATTGAATTCACTAAATAATGACAGGAATCTGAATTTCACACATCGTAGCTTTCATAAAATGCATGCTAAAACTGGAAGATGCTGACATTTGTGCAGTCACACAAACCTGGTTCAAAGCTGCGGACAGCACCCCAGCCATACCAGGTTACTCATTCTATCACATATTCAGACCCCAAGCCATGGGTAGTAAAGCAAAAGGAGGTGGAGTTGCAATATACATAAAATACATACACACCTCCAGGTTCGTCATACAGTATGACGCACAAGAGACACTCCAGGTGCAGTTAACAAATGACAAGACCCCTATTCAAATCATGGCTAGCTACAGGCCACAACTTTGACTCAAGATGCCCACTCCAGCTATCTGGACCTCTTCAAATCTAGCAAGATTCAACCCTTTACCCTGATCCTGGGCGACTTTAACTATCCAACCATAGATTGTAAGAAATTCTCATGCCAAAACACAAATGCCTAGACATTCCTTGATTTTGTCAGTGCAAATACCTTGGACCAGTTGGTCGACATATAAACAAGAAGTGAAACTATCTTGGACTTGGTATTAACCAACATGAGTAACCACTGCAGCATCCCTACAGTGTCATCACCCCTGGTAAGATCCGACCACAAAGCGGTTACTTTTGAAATGACCATCTTCCCTGAAACTCCCCCCCGGGTAGGATCAAACAACTTCTCCAAAGCTGAGATATGTAAATATATATATATATATATATATATATATATATATATATATATATGTGTGTGTGTGTGTGTGTGTGTGTGTGTGTGTGTGTGTGTGTGTGTATTTATAAATTTTAAAACATGACACAAATCATTTTTAAAACATCACTGTTATGTATGCGCAAAGAATAAAGAAGACAACGCATCTATAATGTATCTTTATAGTAACTTACCAGTTTCACCAATAATCTCTTATGTTACACATAAACCTTTTCAAATCCTGCACTATCTTCAAATAAAATGTGTCTTCGCATTGCTCTAAATGTCCTGCAGTTCACAGCTTTTGGTAGAGAGAACCATACTGTGTTTGTGTTTAAACCCAAAAAGAATCAGTAATGTGCTTACTGAATACCGCATATCACATTTAATACAGAAACATCCCATATACACTTATCTGCTTTACAGGCAGCATCAACTATCTCTGTGAAGGACATATGCATGTTGTTTCCCATTATCAAGGTAAAATGCTTCAAATCCCAGATATCTTTAATAAACATTCTATAAAACCATCCTCTTTTGCTCCTTCCCTACACTGAAAACTTGCATATAAACTAAATCTATGTTCTTTAATTTTGTATTTTATGACAGATGACTGTAAGTTAATTGACAATATTATACTTAATTTCACTCCATTTCACTCTACCCTCCCCCATATAGACACACACCAAATACAAATATATATATTAACAGAAGACTTCCTCTTCAAAATGTTTTTTAACAAAAAGTATTTTAGTATTTTCTAACTTCAGCTTCCATTCACATAGTATTTTGCAAAATAACTGTCTGTGGGTTTGTTTTTGTATTTATTTGCTAACAGGATAAGCTGACTAGGTACATCTTTTCAGGGGTAATGTGGGAGCACTGTCTGGTTAAGTTACCTGCCAAAAGATACACAGTTTAAAAAATGGACATTGAGCATCTCAAACCCAGCACTATGGGATGAATCTTATTAGATGCTTATATACTTAACCCCATTCACTAAACTTCCAAGCAGTCACATTTTGGTCATTTATATTTCATTTTTACTACCCTTCTTTTAACTTTCTCACAGAGCACATATACATAGCAACTTTTTATTTTATTTTATTTAACATTTGTTTAATTGGAAAGTCTGACTTGGAACAAAGCCAATTTCAGTGGAGGCCCAGGGAGAAATGCCTGTCTTTGTAATATGGGAGTAAACCAGCGTACCCAGAAAAAAACCCACACGAAAGCAGGGAGGATATGCAGAATTCACACAGAAGGCACTCCAGCTGAGAATCGAACTGGAGAACCTCTTGCTGTGAAGCGACAACAGGTCATCATCCAAACTTCATCTTAAATGGGGAAAGCAGAATAGTAGAGAGCTGATAATGAGAGGCAAAATGCTCGCTCTGGGCTTTCAACTGAATAAAAGCCTAAAACAGTTATAAGTAAAGTCAGTACCAAAGATAAAAACGATTATTAATTTTTTCACAATGTTAGCCCCTAGGTGTTGCCTATTTTCAAGGCAGACCTAAAGTAGTACAGGTTCATGGGTAGTTGCTAAGTATGGTCTCCCAGAGACCATTGTAGAGCCTAGCCCAATCTCCCAACCACCCCAGAGTACTGTTTGATGAAGTGACTTGCTCAAAAACATGCACTAAGCAAATGGAGGCTGAGGGAATTAAACCCTGTACAAGAGGAAGTAGCTCCTTAATAGCATTAATCCTCTGTACTGTCATAGATACCTAGCACTCCAGATGACCACTGAGGACCCTAGCTCAAATTCCCAGTTGCCCCGAGCACTATCTGGTTAAGTGACTTGTTCAAGGTCACTCAGAAGGCAAATGAGGGAATCAAGCCCTGTACCATGGGAACAACAGCTCAAAAAGATGTGGTCTTCTGTGTGAACTGCCTAACATTTATTCACAGTGACTATTGGTAATTTGGCCAGACCACCAAGGAAATTCCCTGATTCATTGCAGGTTGAAAGAATTGTTCAATGTAACATCAAGGCTGAAGCAGACACATGTGAATATCAAATAAAGAGAATAAGAACAGGGTATGATGAATATAAATGAAAATGCTGAGTATTATTTTCTGAATGCATGGGGAACTTTATAGCATAATTTAAAGACAGAAGATGTATGCATATGTCTACAAACATGGATATTTCGTGTGGTATCCATCTTAAGTTAGACTACAAAATAAGGGTCATAAGAAATATAAAAAAATGGATGAGACTTCATAATGAAGAATATTATGGTGTGTGTGTGATGCCCCTGCACTGGGCCAGTACTCAAGGAGCCTCAGTCCTCACCACTGGCAACAACAGGGAAAGTACACACTGGGAGGATGAGAAGTAGACACACAGTAAAGTGCAATTTCCCTTAAGAGCACACAGAGATCACAGTCAGTCTAGGGCTGGTTTCTCCCTCTTTCTCCAGATCCCCAGTAAGACTCCCCACTGGCACAGCTATAGAGGTGATATCTCAGCTGAGTGACCAAGCCAAGACCTCCAGCACCCTCTCTGTCCAAGCAGTGGTTCATGTCCCTGCCCAAGTAGATGACATACACACACTTAGAGGTTTCATTTATACATGCACACACACCTGGGAAAGGCTGGCACAGATTTACTAGCTAGCATCTTTCTAACCAGACTATAATGTAGTTTTCCCTGCCACCAGTCACTCCTTATCAGCTATTTTAAGGCCCTTAACAAAGGGTGTTAAATCCTACTGTGTAATGTTACTATTAATCCACATGGTAGTCTGACCTCAGCAAGGTTATTAGGAGTGGCCTGCACCATGTCACCAATTAGATATGCAAGTACTGTAAGAGCTTAAACATGTCTCACAGATATCAGCCACAATGATAGGTTTAAATATATTTAATAATAAACAAGATAATACTCAGTAAGTAATCAGTTACATCAGAGTTCAAAATCACAGGAAATATTTAAAACAACATTACAGGACAGTCTCAAATAAATAAAGAAAACATCTAAGCTACATTTTACTATATTCCTATCTGAATCTAAAATAGTTACTATGCCCTAAAAACTTACTTACAGTAAGGCAAGAGTAGGGACTGATGATTGGATGTTCTTGCTAAGTCAAAGACAAAATATAAAATGCCCTGTTTCTCTCTCTCAGAGAGTTCTTACATTAACATCAAATATTACTGCTGGGTTAGCTTGGATGACATCATTTTTTGTCACATCATTTTTTGTCACCTGACATTAGTTCCCAAACTAAACCCTCAGTGTCAGAAACTACCAACATTTAACATCTCTCTGTGAAAATGCATAGCCTTCAGATGTTTGTAACTGCTAGAGAACATAAAGCAATAAAACACTTACAAAACAGCACAGCGAGTCCCCTGGTGTAGACATCCTGTCTCCTGTTGACTGAAACTGAAAGATAACTTTTATAACACAATTGTAAAGCAATTTAATTTCAACTATTTTCTTGAAGTTTTGCAAGTTAACCCTCTATGTTCTACTTCCCACTGTTAAAACATATACATTTACACAATTACAATAATTTATATACATTTCTGTTCTAAGCCAGCAGGGCATGCTGTGGTTACATTTTAGCTCAGTACATAACATACAGTTCTAACACATTTGTAGCACAAGCATCTTAAATAATGTATGTTGGCATTCACAAATGATACATAACCACTTCCAAAATTCCAGATAGCTGGGCTGGCAGTATTTCCCTTTTTCACAGTGTGGAAGGTACAAGCATTTATTTATTAGTTGCAAAAGGATAGTGGGATTTTGGGAAGACATAGGATATTTAAAGGGACTATTTTATACTGATATTACCATGGATATGGCATTGTATGGAAGAAACAGAAAGAAGAATAAAATATTAATTATAAATGTTAGTTTTGTCTGGTTGTAAAGATGCAAAAAGACATTATATAAAAATCAGTTGGAATTTAATGAAGTTATTAACAGAATAAGACATGGACATGCCAGAAACAGTGGCTGAATAAAAATACTGATAAGTATATATATAAAAATGTAAATAATTGTGAAAAGATATATTTTATTTTTATTTTAACATTTGTTTACCGGGAAAGTCAGACTGGGACACAGCCCATTTTCAAAAGAGGCCTAGGGAGAAACGCTTCAGATGCATGTCTTTAGAATGTGGGAGGAAACCAGAGGAAATCCACTCGAACACAGGGAGGACATGCAGGCTCTACACAGAAGGCAGCCCAGACAAGAACTGAATCAGAGAATCTCTTGCTATGAGGAGACAACTCTAACTGCTGTACCACTGTGCCACACCTTTTTCTTTTTATGCATCTTACAAAATAAAATATACCTATTCACTATGATAAATGCCATGGGATCTTTTATATCCCCTGAATTACTACCAGTTTAGTAAATATAACCTCAGTTTAACATCTGTACTGCCCTTTATGCTGTACTAGTGTGTCAGTGCTGGAATGCAAAAATAAACACTTGATGACTGTGTAGAACCCACAAACTTTTATTCTTCCTCACATCACAGGTGGCATACTATCAATTTCAGCAACTAACACTACCTTTGTCTGGGAGCAGAGTAGCAATAATGCATTTAATTCATGAGGGTTAGTTGCAGAAATTTAACTTTTAAGATAGCTAGTCATCACACAATTCGAAAGAGCAATAACATTAATAAACTGCAAACAGTAGTCAGATTATGTATATAAGAGTTTACTGGGCACAGTTCCTTGCTATAAAGGCTTTTTTGGAATAGAGTGGATGGAAATCATATGCTTTAGCATCCTGTCTTTGTTTGTGCAGTAAAATGGAGGGTTTGAGAGTTGCAGCTGGGAAGGCAAGGAGCCATGGTGAATCCGAAACCTGGACATTTATTATGATTCTTTGCCAAGTTAGACATCATGAATCTTTCCCTCAGCAATAAATACATGCATTTTACAATGAAAACCTACAGAGATTAAGATATGCAAAGGCATTTACAACAAACCCTCACACATATTGGTCATTAAGAATATTTAGACTGATGTCTTCAAAATATCTCAGGAACATGGGTCTAAAATAAGAGGTACACAGAGTTTGCTACGTACAACCGATTTGCTAGGCTTGCCTACGGCACTTGTTTAAACAAATCATGCACAAATCCAGTATGAAACAAGACAGTTAAGTATATGTGAATTCATATATTTCTTAATTATTTTAAAAATACACAGAGGTCAGTGACACACACTTCCATTTTACCTTAGTATTTATGTATGAAGGCTCATTAATGCAGTGTATCATAATGAGATAGAATCTGAGTACCTATCAGTGAGAATCAGCAAATAATACATGCTGTCAGAACAAAAATGCAGGCTTTAATGATGCAGAATTCAGCAATTAGGCAGCAGTTAACAATAAGCAATACTGGTACAATATTTGATTTGCATGAGTGACAGACAAAATGCAAAATTATTAAATTTAAATAACTTCAATAATCAATGCTTTTTTACCTGACAAATAAGAACATGAGGTATGTCTTGCTTTTTATGCATTCAAAATGTAAACAAATGTCCTTAGCTTGCATTTGTAAACATGCTTAATAACAGCTAGCCTAAATTGTTGCACATATTTATACAGAGGCGCATACAGCATGGCCCCTCTCTTTTTTGGAGGGTTAATTTAGCCAACAGAGAATACAGTGTTCCCTAATTAGACGATGCTGTCTCGCTGTTCATCCAGATGAGATTCTACTAATTAGTGTAGAAAAGTGCTAATTATATAATCTGTTAAATGTGCTCTTTTCAACTGCAAGTCATTTTTTTTCAAATAACTTGCCAACAACAATTGTTAATGACAGCAAAAACAGTACACTGTCAAGTCTCTACATATGGATGTTGTTTTTACTGACAAAGATCAGCTAATAAACTTTGCTAAATAATGTAGAAATGTTGAATTCTGTCCACCTATCCTGTCTAGTAATAAGGGTCAGTGAGTTAACCTAAGAACCACCCGTAGCATTCAACCTCTTATCTCCAGAATCAGGGGCAGAGACAAGAAAAATCAAGGGAAAAGGGTCCTAAATCAGGAACAGTTTTTATATGTAAGTAATACAGATTTTAAAAGCTGAATGAATCAGAAGACAATAATTAACATGCTTTTTTCTGACGTAAAATAAGTGTGTCACTTTAACGACTGTCACCATCTGTTGACAGTAAACAACAACTTTGTGTCAAGAAGTCACAAATGTTTAGGAGAGACCAATAAAATTATGAACTAGAAACAGGGATGTCAAAGAAAATCAGGGACTGTTGACAGGTGTGCAGCCACATCCTGTAAAACTCAGCTGTGTTCTATGGTCAGTAACCTGCATGACTCTGAACATGTCATGTGTCAGTTTTTCATACTTGAAGTACAGTAACAACCTGGTTAAAAAAAAAAAAAAGCTACTTTCAGATGCAGCCTGACAACAGTAGTGTGATTAAAACAACAGAGCTACACATTTTACATGACAGGTAAGGACCACTCAGCATATCTAGCCTGCCCACTTGTGAATTCTGGTTAACTTGCAAACTACTTCTCTCTACTTCCCTTCCATATACCCAGAACAGTTGTCTTGTATCTCTCCCTTGTATTCTTGAAGCATCACTTTTCCTGTTCTCACCACATCTTCAAGATTCCATGCATTACTCACTCTGTGTGCAAAAAAGAAACTGGATCCTCATCGAAAGTTCCTAGAATATTTCTTTAAATGGATTCTGATTTGTAAAATATAGCATGTGTGTGGCACTCCTGAAGAATATCTCCAGTGTCTCTGGTCATTTACTTATAGAACTTCTCTACTACTGCATAATTTTCTATTTCTGCTAACTCTGTAGGGTAGTATGATATTTAACGATTTCCTCAAACATGCCCCTGGGTGGTTCTTAGAGTAAATGCATTAAATGTGTCTAAGAAACCCAGAACATTCTCCTGCTCAACAGTGGTGAGCACCAGTGATCTACTTTGAAATTAGGCATAATCAAAATTATAGAAAAGAAGGATGGTGTTAGCGGTCCACTGAAGTTATAGTGGACATAATTTTGCTACATTTCTTAAGCTAGGCAAAATGTAGGTATACATCAACTTTAAGAGGAAGCAGAACCTTACCAGAGCCAAGGAGATATGTTTTGGGCAGTAGGTACATAAAGCAAAATGTTTGGTGGAATCAAACCTTGGAAAGAAAGGGGCAATTATAAGTAAGAATGCAAGTACTACTGGGCAGCTGGGGGAAAGGAAGAAACCACAGAATTATTTATTTTATTTATTTATTTGTATTTGTTTACTGGGATGGTCCGGCTGGGCCAGAAGTGCCCATTTTCAGTGGAATCCTGGAGAGAAAAGCTCCACATATGAGACATTTCACATACAATACAGAATTGACATTAATAAAGACATTTAGTACATATTATTGGCAGCTTATATAATTTGCGAAAAAAACAGTACAGAAGTAATCATTCTCAAATCAAAGATAATATACAAGCAATAAAGAGTATATACATGAGAATATTCCATATGAGTAGTTTTCAGCTAGCAAAATATATATAGGACACTGTAACATATAACCCATATTTATATAATATAAATAAACTGGACAGCAACACAAAGCAGCTCTTACATAAAGATATCTGTCAAAATTCTCAATGTACCACTGATACCGTGTCTGGTATGGCAGTACCTGCTGCACTCGAGGACTAAGAACGGGTTCCCTTACAAGGGGAATGGCACTGTAATCTTGCATTGCCATAAGGGGGGAGTGAAGCAAATCACCTGAAGAAAGGAAAATAAGGACATATAAATGCTGCTCAAGAAAAAAGTAGGAAACAAAGTTGAAGAAATCATGCAAATGACATGCAACATCAGACAAAGCAACTGCAGTGGGTATGCATTACCATGGGAACCTGTTGACAAGACAGGTATTACATAATGTCACATATGTTGAGAGGAAAGATTGGGCTTAAAGCCATAGACTTTCATGCTCAAATGCAACATTACTTACAGTATATATATATATATATATATATATATATATATATATATATATATATATATATATGTATATATTTTTTTTATTAGCAAAGTGTTGCTGAAAAATGCAGTAGTGAACTACAGTTGTTGATGGAACAGATTTGTATGTGTATAAGATACTAGTTTCATGAACAGCTATGCTAGGACTGCTCTCCGATGGACAACTGTGCAAAAACAGAACTAGTGTGAGAATGGAGGCTGTGCCAGACTGTGTAAACTCTCTACTCCAGAAGGTACAGTAACCCTGCAAATGATTATATTATTTAATGGGGAATGTAAAGGGGATAATGACCTCACACAGTAGAATGGAAGCTTTGTCTCCATAATAAACAGATGTCTGAAATGTTTGAGAAAATGTACTTTCATACTGCTTGCATCATGAAAACAGCAATAACTCTCCTGTCCTTCTTACCCATTGGCAAGGCTCCTGGTCTCTCATTCCTTTTATTAAGACATCAGTGTAATGTGCCAACAAACCTGATGTGGTGTGTTAAATACAACAAAGTTGCAGTGAAAGTTCTCTCCCCCACCCATTTCCCACTTGAGACAGACTGAAATGTGAACTATATGCCCAAGTTTCAAATAAATAAATAAATAAATAAAGAGCAAAACCAGTGCCCAATAGATGACCAAATAAGTTATATACGAGCACTGTAAACCACCAGCAGGACCAATCAGTTCATAAATTTACTAAATTAGTTTATTTCAACCAACTACCACAACAATTTTATGCTTTAATCCCCTATAACAGGCACTTCATTAGAATCTAAAACCTTTTTCACCAGTACTGAATTTATATAGTCAAATGATGACATCATAAATTATATACATTTCTTACAAGTGTCACACATACATAATTCATTTAAAACACTATGAAAGCCTATCTGTCCTACAAAAACCTAAAACCTGTTAAAATGCTCACTTTTCTTGTACCATTCTTTATTCTAATAAAAGTTAAAATCGCCATATTATTTGTTCAAAAGAAACAAAACTAGTTAATTCGAATATATAATACAAAACCCAAAAATGTTTCTTTGTTTTTTCTTTTTTTTCTAATTTTAAATGATGGCCTTCCTAACTAAAATAGGTTTGAGGGAGATTGTCATTTAATCCTGGTGTCTGCATTGCTTGTAACTTAACTTGACATTTATTTCTATTTCCTCTATATATGATCGAAAGTTGCCCCCCCCCCCAGATTACGAATAACTTGTTCTAAAATTCCGAAGGAATAGTTTTTAAAATTAGGGCACACAATAGAATGTCTATACAGTGCGTTATTTTTATTTTTTGTAAGGATCTGGTATTGGTGTTCATATACCCTGTCTATCAATCTTATCTCCATTTTTCCGACATAAAAAGCCAGACATGTTCCACACCTTGCAAGGTATATGACATCTGCTGGTTGACAAGTCCCATTAATGAAGTTCATTTTAGTTTTTAAAGTATTGCCCAAAGTGCATTCCTTGGTTTCTGAAATGTATTTACATTGTGAGCATCACCCACATTTTTTAGTCCCTAGTTTTTCTGGGTTCAACTCCTTTGTGGCACACTCTAAATTCTTTTTAAAGTTCATCCCTGTTTTGAACACAAAAGAGGGTTTATCTCCTAAAATTGAGAAAAGAGTGGGGTTATTCTTCAAAATGCCCCAATTTGCTTCCACTATTTTCTTAATCTTATAAGCCGTTTCACTACATGGTATAACCATTGCCCTTTCAAAGTTGTTCTCTCCTGCTAATGCTTTCCTGTTTTCCATTGATCTACTTAGCAAGGGGAATGTACTTTTTTTCCTATTCCTTCTCAATGTAGTTCAATATGTCTTCTACTAAATTCCTTGGATACCATCCATCATAAAACGTATCTGCCACTTTCCTTAATTCACCCTTGACGTCCTCTACCTTTGATGTCATACGGGCAAGCCTTACAAGTTGCTCCTTTACAATGCTCTTCTTTTGACAATATGGGTGACTACTGATGAACTCCAAATATGAGTTACTAAAAGTAACTTTTATAAACACATTTGACTTGAAGCCTTTTTCAATTTTTTGTATGTACGTGTCCAGGTAGCTAATGCCTTCTCTACTCACAGAATAAGTGAAGTTCAAAAATCTTGTCGTCCCATTCAAAAAATTAATAAATTCTTTTATCTCTACCTCTGGTCCTGTCCAAAGAATAAACATATCATCCAAAAAATGTACATATATTTTAATGTGTCTAAAAAACTCACTTCTAAATACTTTATTAAATTCCCAATCCAACAAAACCAAATTGGCGTAAATAGGGGCACATGAAGCACCCATTGCTACACCTTTATTCTGTTTATAATACTCTCCCTCAAAGAATATAAAATTGTAGTCTAAAACTAGACCCATAAAGTCTGTAATCAAATTCACTTCATCACTGGAGAAATTTGAGTGCCTACCAATACTTTCTTCAAACATTTCCATCCCTTCATTTCTCGGGATGGATGTGTACAAATCTACCACATCAATGGTCAAGAAAAAAAGATTTTCCTCCCATAATGTATCCTTTATCCTACTTAAAATTCCCAAGAGTCCTTTAGCAGGTGTCCAACACATTTCAACCATTTGTCAATAATAACTCCAAATGGGTAGGTTTTTGAACCTTGTCCAGAGACAATAGGTCTAAAAGATAAGTTATCTAGTCATTTATGGGACTTAGGAAAACCAAAAATTGTGGCCACCATTGGGTTCTTAACTTTTAAAACATTATAAGTTTTATATGAAATCCTTTGTTCTGAAAGGTATTCTTCCAAGAAGTAATCAATTCTCATATAACTAATATTTATCTCATTAACTGAAGCAGTGGAATAAGTGTCTGTATCATTTAACATCCAGATCATGCTGATGTCTGATGAAGTGTCCAGGTAGGACATGAAAGCGCTTACATTAAAATAATTTTTTGCTCCCTATTGGCCGTGGTGTATTCTCTCTGTAGAGCTATACTGTTACTTTGGATTTTCATTCAGTGGGACCCTTTATTTTTTGAACATTGTGTGCTGTTACTAAACTTACCACAGCAGTAGATGTTCGAATGATAACTGTTATGGTAGACTTAGATATAGCATTAAATCCTGCCAAGGATATAACAGCTGCACAAAAAACAAGTAGAGCCACAGTAAAGTGGAATGTCGTATGATAAATACTCAAAGAAAACACAAGTTATTTACATTTTAGGAGCATGCATGCACCACGTGTCTTCAGGGGGATAAAGGCCAGCTTCTTCATACAAGTAGGTTAAATACTGATTTAGCTAAATGCATAGAACAGATTAATGAAATCATAGTTGAATTTAAAGACAGAGATTATCATATGGAATTACTGACAAGCATCACCAGGAATATTTTAGTTATGAGGGATGCTGATGCCAAACCTTATTTTAGTAATGATGTGGTTAGGATGAGAGCAATGGATGGTCCTGACTCTATGCTGTGTTATTCTACTACATATAGTAGGTGTAGTGATGGGGAAAGGAAAATCATTATGGACAACTGGGGTATTTTGAGAGCCATGCCAGAACTGGAAAAAAAATTGTGGGTATTAAACCCAGTTTTGCATATTGTAATTGTTCCAATTTGAATCAGCTTTTATGTTATAAGGATATTAAACCTACTGCAATGTCTACAGAGTTAAATAAGACTGGCACTCACCCCTGTTATAATTGCTCTTGCTGTAATGTTATTAATAAGGATTGGAGATTTACACATCTTGTTACAAAAAAAGTTATATTATTTTAAATGTTTTGCTACCTGTAATTCTACTTGTGTTGTACATCTTGCTACTTGTGAAACATGCTCAAGTTTTTATGTCGGTAAGTCCACCAGCTGGCTAAAAGAGAGGATAATTGAACACAAGTCAGAGATTAGAAGGGATGTTTTAACTAAAGCATTAGCTAAACATATTAGTGACAATGGCCCTATACATAATTTTAGTTTTAGGGTTATAAGTTTGATTAATAAGAGTATAAGGGGTGTTGATCTAAACAATAGGCTTGAACTTAAAGAATATGAATGGATTCTACATTTCCAGGCAGACCACCCACCAGGTATTAACCAAACTGTAACTATCAAACCTGTTCCTAAGCAAAAACAATTACATTTGAAATAATAGTCTTTTTTTTAAATAGAGTATATAATTGTTTCTATGTTTTAATTGGCTGTGCTGTTTAGGGCATGAGTATTTAATGATTATGTAATTAAGTGATTTTAAAATGCAATGATATAACAACTGGACAGTTTTCAAAGCTTCAGGGCACCTTCCACACACTGAAACTGTCTGTAAGCTTGACTTGAGCTGACAGGCAGACAAGTTTGGTCATGAAGCCATTCAGAATTTTCCTGCCAAGAGAGACAGGAAGGTTAAGCCTTGAAAGAACAAAGCTAGGAACAACAAAAAGAAAATGTCTACACCGTGGCATAAAAGTCCACCGAAAAACAAGGGAGGTAGCAGCTACTTCAGCAGTGATCATATAAGCATCTACTGTTGTGGTAAATTTACTTACACAACTGTACTATGTTCATTATGCTGATCACTGCAGTAGTAGTCTCAGCTACATGGGTAGATTACCTTATCTAACTACATTTGGGAGTTGGAAGGAGAAGAGTGCAAGAGCCCCTGGAGAATGGTCCTAGTAAAGCATGATCTGGATCTAGAGAAGGAATCAAGCTTGTAGTGCTTTGTAAAAGTATGCACAGAGGACAAAGTACAGCTTCTAGGATACTTCTAGTTTCCCACCCTTTGCAAACAGCCACAGATGAAGCCAAGGACCTGGTAGAGTGGGCCTTAACCCTGCCTAGAATAGCTATGTTATGTTGAGTATAGTAGAAGGTAATAGCCTAAGATAACCATTTGTAAACAGTCCATTTTGACACAGGCTGTCCCTTCTTCTTACCTTCACAAGAAATGAACAACGGATCTGATGATATGAACGATTTAGTTTTTACAAGATTGTACTTCAGTTGTGTGTGGATATCCAAGGTATGGATTTTTAGCTTCAGGAAAGAAAATGGGAGGGATGGACAGTGTGGTTTAAAGTAAACCTGGATACCACTTTAGGCATAAAAGGATTAGTTCTTAAATAAACCCTGTATGTGGAAAGTGAGATAGGGCTGACTCACAATAAAAGCTTGCAACTCAGTCTTCCTGCAGAGATCAGAGAAATCAGTAAAACCATTTTTCATGTTTAAGAACCTCATGTCAGTCGGGTTAGCTGGTTCAAAAGGAGGAAGTGTTAGCTTTTCTAATGCAAAATTAAGATGCCAAGGAGGGGCCACCTGTTTTCTTGGACAGCTCTTTTGCAAATCCCCTTCAAGACATTTTGACATGAAATTGTATTGAAAGAAGAGGACTCAATGGCAGACATTTTGAAATGGTCAATAAATGAACCTTGACAAAGGAATAAGAAAGGCAATAGGATAACATCTCACACAAATATTGTAAAACCTCATAACAAATAACCCTAAATTTGGTGCTGGTTATGTTGTTGGCACCAACAAGAAAACCTTTATCATCTGCTAATATATAATTTTCTAGTAGTAGGCGTTCTTGCCTCCATTAGTACCTGGAGTGCATCCTCAACAAACAGATGCTTAAAATGAATTAACACCCTGTCATCCAGGAAGTCAATTGAAGATGATTGATGTTAGGGTGTATCAGACACCCCTGTCCTTGTGTGAGTAGATCCAGTCTGGGTGTAAGCTTATGGTAATTGCCCATGGCCATTTGCAAAGAAAGGAGAACCAAGGTTGCCTGTGCCAGAAGGGAGTCATGCCATAATGATCTTGGGGGATTCCTTCTAAATCGTCAGAAGTACCCTGGAAATTAGTGGAAAGGGTGGAAAAGCATACAGGAACAGTCTTGTCCAAGGAAAATAAAAGGCATCTGTCTTTGACACCTTCTTGCATGGAGACCTGAAATAGAATCTTGCCAGTTGATTGTTCAGAGAGGAGGCAAAGGGTTCTACTTGACCTCCCCAATGATGGATCAAATCATGGCGGACCCCCTGATTTAACTTAAACTTTGCCCAAACGTACAGTGCAGTGCAACTTCGACCCCCCCCCCCAAAAAAAAATAATAAATGTTAGGACATGAAGTGTAATGAACTGCAAGAAAGATGTGAAAATCTTACCCTGTTACCTATGACATATGCCTAGTCTAGTCAAGCAGTGCTGTTTTACTGAACTCCTCATCTGCCTTTGTGACTATCATTGCTCTGTAATAAACAACAAATGTCCACGGTATTCAGAAATGCATGCTTTTTGATCTGACACAATCTGTTTCTTTAAGAACACAGTCTGATGGTCTCTACTATACATTAATTACAAATGAAAAGACAATTGCATTTGTAGTGGACATGAAATGGAGTCTACAACAATAAATTAAAGATATTTCTGCTGCAGTAAAGATATTCATGCTGACCAACATTAAAGCATACTATAATTTGAAAAGAAATGTCATATATCCAGTTGAAAAATCTTGCAGAGCTGTTGCCTCATTTATTCTGATTTTTGTTTTTTGTGCATCACAGCTGTATTTCTGAGCCATAAATATCAGCAATGAACAGGCAAAAGAGATTGTGACTACCAAGCTGAAAGAGGTAGGACTCAGGGGGTATCTAAAGCCTTTCATTTAAAGCAACCTTTCTCACATTGTTTCATAACTGTGATTTATGTTGTGCTTGAATGACACCCCTGACTGGTAATAAAATTGTTTTGTTCTAGCTAAATATTTTAAACAGTTCTATTTTTAACAAAGAGATAAAGGCATTCTTTTTTTAGAAATTTAATTCATATCTTTTATTTTGATTTCATGACAAGCTGGGAAATTCATCAAGGTTATGAGCTAATTTTGTCTGAAGTGAACATTTGCCTGGAGAGCATAACAGTCTGTGTGATGTTTAATTTTGGAAACAGCCTGCAGAATGACTACAGGCATATGCTTACATCATATCTCATAAATGTAACTTTGGCAGCATAATGCAATTGCCATATTAGCACTGATAAAGTGATTTGTTGTTAAGTGCTGCTCTGATCATATTAACTATCAGCAGAACCAGAGATAGATCTGTGGACAGTGATATCCCTTAAGGTTGGGTGGAACAGCAGTTCTATACATCACTAGACCACATCTTGGGTGTCTAACTGTATTTAGCTGCCATTTAGTATACAGATTTCCTGTCTCACTCCGAGAGGTACCTTGCAATGGCACGTCTTTTTGGCAATTGGTATTTGGTACATATGCATGCCATTGTTGATTTGTAC
>NC_056725.1:1559166231-1559176231 GCF_019279795.1 Protopterus annectens
TTAGTTCTATGCAATATTTGTAATTGTAAAATTGTTTTTCCCCTGGAGCTTTTCTCCAGAGGCCTTTCTTTCTAAGTTAACTTATTTAGTTCATTAGGATCTATAATATATGTGATTACATTTCATTCTTCCCATTACATATCACACTTGTACTATGTATTATTTGTATTTTGACAAATTGTTTGTACCTCTGGAGCTTTTCTCCCCGGGCCTCCACTGAAAATGGACATAAATACAGTTGGACTAGCCCGGTCAACAAATGTAAAATAAATAAATAAAATAAAATGTTTATCTGAGAACCCTGGAAGAGTGGAAAGTTTGAAATTGTGTTATAGCTTTCAGATGCTGCCACAGATGTTAGAAAAGCTCTGTGCGTATATTGTACCAGAGTCAGGTGACCAAAGGTGATGTCATCCTGGTTTCTTTGGAACTCTTGTAGCAGCACTTTGGAACCTAACTTGAAAGATTTCTGACAGGGTATATATCTCACACATCCACACAGACAAAAAGAGACATCATCTTGCTTTTGCTGTGGTAAGACACTCAGCACACATCAGCTTGTCTTGCTTTAGTAAGTAGTCAGAGAACAGCAATTCTTTAGTCAGTCAGGGGCGTTTAGTGAAAATAGTTTAATATTGTTTTCTGCATCTATGAGAAACTATCCAAATGTATTATTTTTTATATATCTGCAGTTGAAACTCTGTTTACTGTATTCAGTATTCTGTTTTCTCTTTTGTTATTTATCATTAAATATTTTAATATCTTTCATTGTTCTGGTCCTTTAGACAATACTTTCAACATTTTGAGAGTACTCATGCTTGTTTTAGTGACACTGTGGCTGCTCCTGAAAGCCTTGCTTCTTTGTTAACAGCCTACCATTTGTATTAGTATCAATTTTACACTGTATAATTGGCTAGCCTTTGTAAGAATGTTAGGGTAGCTGACTGGTGGTAGCATGATTACATCAGAGTCTGGAGAGAATGAGCACAGCTAGTAAATCTGTGTCAGCTTTTCCCAGGTGAGTATGAGTGCGTGAAACTCAAATATCCAAGTGCGTGTGTGCCAGCTACTGGGAACAGGGACAAAGAGCTCAAAAGTGGTCAGTGTGGAGTTTTGTGTGGGCCTGGAGAGAGAAAGAGAATCCAGCCCTAGGTCTAGAGCATGCTCCTTGTGTGCTCTTAAGGGAAACTGTGCTTGGTGCAGGGAGCTGCATCTGAAAATACTGTGTGAATCCATCTTTGTACTTAGTGACTGTCCCTCACCGGAGTCAATAGTAAGGATTGAGTCTCCTTGATTGCTGGACTTTCAAAAAAACTGTCTGAATGTGGCTCCAAATTTATAAATTAACATTTGCTTAAGCAGATATTTAAAAACTGAACAGACTAGTGCATTGAGCTTAAACTGAAATGCTTCCTGAACAGAACTGCAACTAATTTATGCAAAACTGTGGTTTCTGGCCTTCAGATCTTATTTTAAAAGATGTTGCTCTGAAATTGTAAGAAAAGATACTGAGCACGTTCAACCCCCAGTGCTGCTTCTCTGCAATACTGTAAGTCTATCAAGACTGTTCTAGTATTCAAAAATCATTTCTTACTGACAAATATCATACTTAAATCAATCAGCTTCCTTTATTTCTAATGATTATTATTCAAGATGTTAAATAAAAAAACAGGAACTACATATCTGAGATTCCCCTCGAATTCTGGAATTTTCACTGTAATGTCTTTTCTTTAAGTGGCTATGTCACAATTTATTTTTATAGAATTAATATGACCAATAACTGGAATAGGAGATTTGAATTTATCCACAGCTTGTTACAATGTCCACAATGTTGGAAGGCGCTTTATGTCTTCAATCCCATTGTGACATGTTATTTTCATAAAATAATTTTTCTGAAATTCCGGTTCCTTTATAAGTCCAAAGAAAAATAACTTGTTTTATTCCTTATTACAGCAGCTCCAACAAACTGCCTCTCCTCCCTAAAGAAACATGTTCAACATCTTTCAAAAGAAGCTGATTGTGCAAATGTTTAGATTCAGCTGACACCTACAAATAATATGAAGCTTTTTTAAAATATTCTGTGATGGAATGCTAACAGTCTAAGCAACAGCTGGTTTCAAAAGGATGTCCAAAGACTTAAATTAAATGGCAGTATCATCTCTCTGGCAACATTACATAATCTTACCAACTTTCTTTCTCTGATCCCGAATTATTTGCTGACGTCTACCACTTGAAATGTCTACAACCTCCTTACTACTTTACTTTCAGTCCCTTTATATAATACAAAGTTCTTTTGCAAGTTAGAAAGATTCTATAGCAATGCTACATTTGTTATCATGTTGTATATCACATATTTTGCCATTCTTTTAATACTTACATATTAGTTAATAATGCTTAGAGATGTGCACATCTGCATATACATTCAACCACTCTATATATAATGCAATGCTCTCTCTCTGTATTATATTGCAAGCAAACTGCAATGTTCTCTCCTTTGTTGTTTTCAATGTCTTTGTATTTTTGCATCTTTGCAAGGATGGCACTGAAATTTGTCAGCTGTGATCAGTGCTGTAAACCTGTCAACAAATTCCGTGGTGGCTCCCACTCCACAAAGGGGGCACCACCACGGACCCCGGGAACTACTGCCCCATTAGCCTGGAAAGCCTGGTCTGCAAGACTAAGGAACATATCATCATGGAACTTTTAAACAATGACATTGGTAATCTCCAAACTCTGGACCTCACTCAGTTCGGATTTGTAAAAGGCAGATCATGTCTCCTAAACCTGATAGACTTCTATGAAGCAGTCACCAAAGCTGTAGATGATGGGTAAGGTGGTTCACACAGCCTATCTAGATCTTGCCAAGGCTTTCAACACCATCCCCCACTCTGGAATTATAGATAAACTCAGTAAACTAGGTATAAAGCCCTATGTCACAAGATGGGTTGCCAACTGGCTCACTGACAGAACCCACACTGTGAAAGTAGCAGTCTCCAAATCCAACTTCAGACCAGTGACAAGTGGAGTACCACAGGATTCAGTCCTGGGTCCTCTCCTGTTTGTCATCTACTTCTCTGAAGTACAGGCTAACACAGAAGGTCTTTGGCTATTGAAATTTGCAGATGACTGCAAACTCGGAGCCATAATCAAAACTCCTAACAATGTGGACATCCTACAAAAGGGCCTCACTGAGACAGATGCCTGGTGTCAAAGCCATGGCCTCAAGCTCAATGCCAAAAAGTGCATTGTCATTCTTTTTGGTAAAAACTCTGTACCCATGAACTACCAGATAGGATGAAGTCTACTTAACACCAAAAGTGTGATAAGAGACCTTGGGAAACAGGTGGACAGTAGTCTCTCCTTTGATAATCACATTGCCACAGTAGTCAGGAAATCCTTCTACATGGCACATCTCATCCAGGAAAAAAGAAGCCATTGTTCCCCTCTACTCGCCACTCATTAGACCCATTATAGAGTACAACACCCCTTTTGGTATGTACCTCACAAGACATCTGCAACAACTGGAAAGGCCGCAGAAATACCTCACAAAGAGGATTACTGGCCTCAAACAGATGCCCTATGCGGACCGTCTCAAAAAACTCCAGCTTTACTCTGTCACATATCATCTACTCAGAAATTATCTCTGCCTAACATACAAAGCTATGTACAACCCAGAGCTGTTGGACATGCTCCACTTAATGAAATCCCAATCTCTTTGAGCAACATGCTCTAGGGACCTAAACCTTGTCAACGCAATAAACAGAACATGTTGGACGGATAGATTCCTGTCCCAGAGACTTCCCATACTCTGGAACAAACTATGTATCCATATCAAACAAAGCTCCTCATTAGCACTCTTCAAGAAAAATCTTAATGATTGGATGGGGATAGGAAATTCACCCTGGGGATCACTTCTGTGTCTTTGTTCGACAGGGACACAGGAAAATAATTTTCTTGGGTGGCGAAAGCCAGGGTACTGTTTGGCTAGGCTTATATAGGCTCTAGAGCCAACAGCCTAGTACCTACCTATGTACCTATGAACCTATGAAATGAAAATAAAAATAAAAAAATACACTCATTAAAACTGCAGTAACACTAAGTTCTTTAATGTTTCACATATAATAGCACCAGTTCCTTAAAAGCAGTACACCATCAAGAAGACCTTCAACAGAGTGGTTTACAAATGGTTTAGGTATAAAACATATGTACCCATGCTGAAAAAGGCATTCATTTTAAGTCCTTTAACATTTATGCATTTCATCAAACATTTTTCAAAAAAAAAAACATGCATGCAATTAATGTTATTGTGGTTAATAGCATGCATAAAAAGCCCTACTCTTAAACAACAGTGAAAGCCATGAAAACATCAGTTTGGGACAAGAATGTGATATAAAAGAACTTGAGCAAGAGGGAGTGTATAAATTATTGGGAAATGATGAAGGATCAACAATAAAACACGAACAAATGCAAATAAAACCTAGTAAGGAATATTTCAGAAGACTTAAATTAATCCTAAAAACAGCACTGACATCTAGGAACAAAATTCAAGCTATAAACCAATTTGCTCTTCCTGTCCTAACTTACAGTTTTGGAGTGATTGACTGGTCCCCAAATGTGTTGGCTAGATTACCCAGGAAAACAAGAAGGATGCTTCATGCTCACCAAATGATTTATAAAAATCAGTGCATACCAAGATTATATATTCCCCATTCTGAAGGAGGGTATGGGCCTCCTTGAAAATGGTTATATGTATAGAACTGCAATCGTGGGACTCCACACATATCTGTTGACCTCACAAGACCCAAACATAGTGAAAGTTTTGAAACATGAAGAGAATAAATCTAAGATGACTTCTCTGCTTAATTTAACAGAAGCATATTGGTGTCAAGCAGGAATGGAAATCAAACCAGAAGTGGATAAAAATCAAGCAGCAACTGAATGTGTCAAAAAACAAAAGAAAAAATATAAGGTAAAGGACTAGATGAGAAGGCAAGAAATGGGGAAAATGCATAAATATAGTTGCAAGTATAGAAAACTCTTGGAACAACCTCAGGTTGATCAGGATTGAATGCAGGAATGGTTAAAGAGAAGTGAATTTAAACCAAAAGACGAAAGGTTAATATTGGGAGCTAAAGATAGTGGACTACGTACACATTGGTTTACAAAGCCCATTGAACATGTGGTAGAAACAGACAATTGTAGGCTTTGTAAAACAGAAATTTAAATAGTCACACATCTTGTTGCTGATTGTGATATACTAGTGGTTGAAGGACTGTATACTGAAAGACACAATAATCTGGCAATATTGTTGCATTGGGGATTGTGCAAGCATTATAATATTGAAGTAGCTGAAAAACACTGGAAACATGAGACAAAGAGCATTATAGAAAATGATGAAGTTTATATCACATGGGACCACCCATTACCAACAGTTTAAAAGACAGATGCTAAAAAACTAGATATAGTGGTTCAAGAAAAGAAGACTCGAGGAGCATTGATCATAAATCGCCACACCTAGTGACTACAGTGTCTTGCATACAGAGAGACACAAAGTCATAAAATATCAGTTTCTGCAGGCAGAAATGACAGTAATGCAGAAGAAAGATACCCAGACAGTTCCAATAGTAGTAGGAGCAATGGGTCTTATAAAAAAAGAATCTACAATCGTATTTAGATATGTCACCAATCCATGTAACTCCGTACTAATTGCAGAAGGAGTCATTACTGGGCACATTGTGGGTGAACTAATTTCATGAACTTTAATCATACTTTGACTTAGGAATGGGGTCCATTCCCGTCATAGTATTAGAAACCCAAAAGACTTGGAGAAATTAAAAAGTGCAAAGCCACCACCCAACATCTCAAACATATAGCCTTTGCTCATTTGTTTGAGAAGATACTGAAGAGGGAGCATTCTTACTTCTCATGAACTCATTTTCTGATCCTGTTGACTATGATTTTATCACTACCTGCTCTATTCCCACTTTCTTCCTCCATGTCACTCATCACATTCACTAAAGGTTGAATAAGACTGTAGCTACAGAAGCAATTTTCAGCGACTTACCATAGATCACTGACAATATGGAACATAGTCTGCTCCTGACCAAGCTAACAGTCTTAGGTATCTGCTTATTGCCTCTTCTTCTTTAGCTAAACAGAAAAAAGGATGGGAGACACAGAATTGTGAATTTTAACAACACATATCTCAGCAGATTTATAGTACCGTTACATGCAATGAAGGAGGGAAGGAGGGTCAACAGGGGAAACTACTAAACCAAGGACACACAAAAAGCTGAAGCACAGTTCAAGGTGTGGCTTCTAGTCAGAAGAAAGTTAAATAATTACCTTTGGTGGAAAAATACGGGCAAATGGTATATTTACAGATCATGTCCATAAACTTCTGATATACTTAGCTAAGGATGGTTAAAAATTGTTAAAACTTTCTATTGCTTCTGACAACCAATTAATTCACTGCAGAGAAGGGTAGCCAAAAGGGTCTACAGTCAGAGCTAAAGGATTTCCTCTTTAATACCCTCAGAAGCGACACAACAGAGGATTTGAAAGAAACTTTCTGCTTGTTTGTAGGTAGCTTGAAATGTTTGGCTTAGAAACAGCATGCAAGTGCTTGGAACAAAGGCAAGAGAAATTTTGTCAACAGTTAATAATATGGCAGCTATTCATTATGCATATTAAGTGCAGATTAATGCAATAGCAGATTCAGACATGCAGAGGTAAACCTGGCAATATGAGCAATTGGTCTAATGATGCTTAAATAAGAAACAGAGCTAAAAATCATTCAGTTACTGTAATCTGCCAGCATATCACCCCCTAGCATCCTTTTACCACCTCTTGGTATTTCCCTCTGCAGCACCTTTTGCTGTTCTTCCAAATTTCATATGCCAGTTTTTTCATGAGCCCAGCAGGATTTGTACAACTCAGGATGTGCAGTCATGCAAAAAAACTGCCACTGCAGTCAAAAGGGAATGATATCTGCTATGTATCTGCTTTGCACAGCTTTCTTGTGGTGCTGTATGACAACTTTTTTGAGTTACAATATATCTGTGGTAAGGGCACCAAGACTTTTCTTTTGAGGGACCATCTGGAAAGAATATACCTTAAATGGGTACAAGAATGTATTACTGTAAATGTGAAGCAACTAACAGTGAGTGATGCTAGTTTTCATTTCTTTTCATTCTATTTTATTTCTTTTGTTAACTAGGTAAGCCATTAGGTACAAATGCCCTTTTTAGGGGTGAACCAGGAGCATTTTCTGATTAAGGGTCTTGTTCAGGATCACCGACTAGGCAAAAACAAACTGAATGAATCAAATCCTGTACTGCAAGAAGCAGATTAAAGCCTTAATCCTTTACACTAAAATTCCTAGTCAATAAGATAGAAGTGAAGGACAAATGATTTGGATTCACAGCTATTTAAGGTTATAAATGAAAAAGAAGTACCAAGAAAGGATTAGAAAAAAGTGATACACCTGAAAAATAAAAATGACATAGCAATTCAGAGCAGAGGTTTTGAACACAGGCAGCTAAGTCTTACTAGACTAATAATCCTTTAACTTTACACAAGAGATGGAAGCATAGTAGTCAAAATACATGTAAATATACATGCATGTGTGCTGCTAGACTGAGTCTGAAAAAGGTCGTACAACAGTAGGGAAAGAGAATAAACCATTCCATAATATAACTTTGATTGGTCAATATTTTGTGTTTAGATGTTTCTGAGTTTAGATATTTTTCTGTCAATATTTAATCTGTAGATTTTATTATGTTTAGATCATTTCCAGTAATCTCATATACATATCTATATATATATATATCTATCTATATATATATATATATATATATATATATATATATATATATATATATTGATAACCTTATCTACATATATAGATATATATGTCTCTCTCTCTGTCTATATATATATATATATATATATATATATATATATATATGCATGTATACACACACACATTTTATATATATATATATATATATATATATATATATATATATAGAGAGAGAGAGAGACACACACACACACACACACACACACACACACACACACACACACACACACACACACACACACACACACACACACACACACACACACACACAATGGATCTCTTTGGAAGGAGGATGGAGAAACCAGAAAGCTGTTTGGACCAAAAAACAGAAGTCTCCTCGAGTGAAAGTACTGTTTCAGACACTTTTAAAGTAATTAACTTGTTGAGTGTTGTATTGCAATTTGAACACATAAGTGTTTTAAGCAAAGGTTTCACTTTTGTGCCATCTCAAAGGCCCGATTCAGTTGAAACTATCAATGCGTTGAGGGACTTTACTAAAAAACTAAATTTGAAATGTATATTAAATAATGGTAATAATGATGTGAAAAATGAATGGTTTAAAAAAAAACAAGTGTATTTAATTCTGCATTAAAGCCTGAGTTAGAAGCTTTTCTCATTACCTTTGAAAATGATGTAAGAGATTTACTGCAAGTTAAGGTTAAAGATGGGTATTATAATTTAAGTATGAATGAAAGAGAAGCATTGTTGCAGCTTAAAAGAGATAATAGTTTATATATTACAAAAGCGGACAAAGGAATGTGGTGGTGGTTTTAGATGCAGTGTATTATTTGGGAGAAATTAAAAAGATGCTGGATGATAAAAACTTTTATGAAAAAGTGGTTTGGGCTGATGTCATTAGAGCTTTTAATATTGTTGATACGTGTATTGAGGAATGGTGCATACAAGGTTTGATTAATATGGATATCGTGGATCATTTTAGAGTGCAGAAGCCAAAGCTGGGTAGGTTTATCGGCTTTCCAAAAGTATCTAAGTGTCTGGATAAACCTAGTTTTAGGCCTATTGTGACAAGTCAGGGTAATAAAACTGAACCCCAAGCAATTTTTGCTGACAAGCATTTTCAGAAGTTGGTTGAGTATAGTGAGTTATATATATAAGAGATTATTTACAGCTCAAACATTATGTGACTAAGGTAAAAGTCAATGATTCTATAATATTAGTAACAGCTGATGTTGTATCGTTATACACCACTATTCCAAATATTGAGGGTCTCGAATTTGTTAATAGAGAAATGTGTGCTTCGACAGTTTTCATAGGTAATAAGGTAAGATTAACAGAAATCTTGGATGTTATTTTGAGTTATATTTTTTTGTTTTTGACAATGAAATTTATAGACAAAAAATGGCATAGCAATGGGAGGAGAGATGGCCCCCTGCTACGCCAATATTTTCATGACAAGCTGGGAAAAAGAGTATGTTTATAAATCTGAATTTTTTAAGAATGTCTTTTTTTAAAAGCATTTTACTGATGACTTTTTTTATGGAAAGGAAGTAGGGAAAGGTTAAAATAGTTTTTTTTTTGTGTATTTAAATACTGTATCTGAATACCTTAAGTTTGTTTTTCCAGACTACTTATGATGAAATAAATTTTTTAGATCTTGTAGTTTATAAATCTGCCAATAATATTAAAGTTAGGATTTTTTTAAAAAGAATTGCATAGTAGTTATTTAAATTTTAATAGTATGCATAAGGCCAGTTTGAGAAGGGATGTAGGAAAAGGACAATTTCTTAGGCTGACTGAGCTGACAGAGGAGAATCATTTTTTTAAACAAAAATGGGAAGTATTGGAGAATAGATTTTATTTGAGGGGTTACCTGATGGATTTAATTGAAAATTTGATAGGGGAAGTTTTAGCTTCACATGCAGTGGGGGGCCATTGTGATGGTCAGAAAAATAGGAAAGGTAACCAAAAGAAAAGAAGTTTAGTTTAGCTTGTGTTTTACCAGTTCAGTTGATGAAAATAGTATTAAGAAGATCACCACTAATAATTGGAGGTCTCTCACCAATTTTGCAGACTTGAGAGGTTGTAGGTGAGAGACCTGTTTTCGTTTCCAAAGGGGAAGAATTTAAAGAAACATTTTTGTAAAAGTTATATAGTTGTTAATAATAATAAGGGAAT
>NC_056725.1:1559178731-1559224338 GCF_019279795.1 Protopterus annectens
ATTTATTGAACAGAAAATTGTAACTGCGGTGGTGGTGCTGTGGTAGCGTTGTCGCCTCACAGTTAGACATTGCCATTCGGTTCTCAGTTAGAGCGTCTTCTGTGTGGCGGCATGCGTGAACGGGCGTTCCTTCGTTGAAGGTTGTGCGTTAGGCCCAGCAAGCCAGCACGTAAAACTCTACTGCCAATCATTAGCGGACCGGAGTTCCGCTGTTGCAACCCCTAACCGGGAAAAACTGAAAGACACAAACAAATTGAACAGAAAATTGATTCAACACTCTCCATCTACACAACTGTCATATTCCTTTAACTTTTACTCTTATTACATCATCTCCCAACCCTCCAACATCTCATCCCTAACTAAGAACCCTGTTCTTCTACCAGCTAACTTTCATTTAAAATTGTCCACAAAGGATCTCCTATTACCAGCTATATCAATATATTGGGTTCTCTATTTTTTTCTAACTCCCTTACCATCTTTCATCCATTATCTTTAACTTCTAGACCAATATTTTTCTCCATGCTATCCTGCTAGCTACCCACTTGCACATCCACTCTATTAACTCTTCTTATTTTTTCACTCCCCCAGATAGTCATATCATATTTTTTCAAACACTCAGCCATTAGCTCTACAAAGATTCATACTTTCTTTTTCCGGCCACTCTGCCTTTAGTTGTCCAAATGTTCATATTCTAATTTTTGACAAACTTACCTTTAGCAAAAACTCCCTCCTTTCCTTTCAGGTTCACTTGTGCCTTCTCTCTTTAATCTTGAAAGGATATAATAGTCTTTGTCATCTCCTTCTTATATATCTCATTGCAGATTTCCCAGAGCCTCCCCAGTTTTTTGTCCACCATTACCAGTACATACGCAAATTCCCAGTTTTCTGCTCTCCACATCTCGACGCCCAGCGGACTCCCACTCTCCTTCCTGTCTAAGCTTTGGAGTCTTAGACTACCTGCACAATAATCTATAATGTAAATCCTCAAACTTACCCCCCCTCAGCCATCTGCCCATGTCCACACTGCCCTGCTCTGCTCTTCGTTTGCACACATATTATTTTCTTTCTCCCAACTCTTCTTTTTTTCATCACATTCAGCTCTAAATACCTACTTAGATCTTTATATATTTACACAATTCTTCCTTTCTGTTCTTTCTGAGTCTGTCTTTTTTGTCTCCCCTCTCTCTCTGTCTTTCTTTTCCCTCTTCTTTCCCATCAGCGCTCCTTTATCTATCAGTCAGTCCTCCTCTTCCAGTGTATGCTTCTCCAATAATCTTACAAAGGCTTCCTTGTACCTCATTTCTTTTGTATTCCTATATTTGCAGTGCCTTTCCAAAAGATTTCTCTGATCCTCATCTTTTCCCCTCCTCCCCTATAAACTTCCCATCTATATACTTAAAAGCTATCTCTAATATCAGCCTTTCTTCATTCCTGGATAGACTACACCCACCCCTTCCTCCTTTTCCTTCCTACTGGTGTCACTTTAGGCTGATCTCTCCCCCCCTACAACACTGCACCATGTTTTCTTGCTAATGTATATCAATGAAAATCTGGCTTTCACCATCCTTCAACTCCCCGCCCTGTTTTTAGCCTATCCTTCCAAAGCCTGCTTCTACTTTTTTGCTCTCCACAAATATATTCTGGATTTTATCTAGCTACTTATCATGTGGTGTTATGACAGCATGATGTAACAAGTAATACTGTAGTTATAGCTGACAAAAGAGGCATGCCTCTCAACTGTCTGGTATTTGACAGGAAAAGCTAAATATCATCTTAAAATTGCATGGTGCCAGAACATTTTAAGTGACCGATTCAAATCATAATTTGACATTTATTTCCCCTCACCAGCATCATTCAAATTGGCTATGCTGATGTCACCAGAGTCACGCATGATGGCACAAATATTCAATATTTTTAGATCCCTGCATTGGACCACCTCAGAGAAATCTTCACAGGTATAATTGCATGCAGGAAACAAAATAAGTTTATAGAGATGTCAAAACAGCCAATGGAAACACATACAGTGTTCACAGTATTAGTACAGTACTACTACTACTGGTACATTTTCTTTCTTTCATAATTCGTCCTTTATGATACCAGTAGCAGGTCACATTTTTCTATTTAGCATACAATCTCAATGACGGCCAGAAGTGAGTATAAAGCAACTGATTTTGTTATGGTAATGTCAAGCAGGATTGAATCAGTAACTAACTTAGCAAGAGCGTATTCAGTGTATGCAGCACGCCCATCCTGCAGAGTATTACAACACGTAAAGGCACATACTGCTTCTGGATTAATTCAGCTACAGTTCAAGGCCATCAGAAATAAAGAGAAAAGAAAGGGTATTTTTACTCAATTAAGCAATGATTTGTGAAGAAAATAACACAATATGGTAAACAGCTGTTCAGAAGTACATTTCCTAAGCTTTAAATATCATGTTAAGTAAACTGTACTGCAAAATGCAATGTAGACATGAAAATAGTCATATATATATAAGATCAACAAATTGAACATAGTTTCCAGAAAAAGAACACTTCAGTGACAGGAGCATCATATTTCCTCACAGTGTTTTTTCTCAAATCCGGGATGAATGGGTTCCTCAGCAGATGGTACTATTAATACTTTGATCTGTGCAGGTTTTATGCCCCGTGTGTGTATCAGTTTTCTGTTAAGGTTCTTGTGCAGAGAAGGGACTGAGTGACCACAGGTTTCTTTGTGTGATCTTTTTTGAACTGTTAGTGCAGTGTGATTATATTGTTTCTGGACTCAGAGAAGAAGTGGGAACAATTTTTCATAATCATGACATTTGCCCTCTTCTCAACGGCTATTCGACCATGGAATTAGTATATTTAAGTAAGGGAAGTATTCTGGTAAAACCCAAATTAGGGGGTTGCAGGAGTCTTATCCTCCTGAAAAGGTACATTTTTTATCATTTTTTTTCAGTTACACAATTATATTTCTGCATGTACATCATTAGCATCAGTGTGATTTGTTGTGTGGGAGTGCGGCATGGAGGATTAAGGCTAAGAGATGTTAACATGTTTTATCTTGTTGTCCAGGGGTTGATTCCTTCATGCTCCATTTGCCTACTTTATCCGTGCACTGGATTATCTTAGAGGAATTAGCAGAGTATAACTTCAAGCAAAAAGCAAATAATTCAACAGTGATGTAGAACTGTTAAAACAGCCACCACATGCAGCTTTAACAACAGTACAGTATCACTGCTGCAGCTTTAACAACAGTGCAGTATTACTGCAGCTACAAGTTCTCTCTCTGTTTTGTTTTTTCCCATCTTCACTTCATATTTGTGTAAATGTTAGCATTTCTGCACACTGTAAATCTGTTCCAGTGGTGCAGAGCAGTGTGATTTGCTTGTTTTCTCATCACAGTGACTCACTTTAGTCGGCTAGCCTAGCCATGAAACTTTAAGTCAATTTTCTAGCATGTTTTTCAATCGTTCTTAGTTTTAGCAACTGACATAGTTTATCTAGTATCATCATAGCAGAATAAGAGAAAAATCCACGTGAAATGGTGAGCTGTATCTACAAGACTATATACAGGAGCTAGAATCACACAGTACTAAATCCAGTACCATTTTCCTATGGGAAACCTACGCCATCAGTGCTCAAGCACAGAGATTCCTGGACTTTGTGAATACAAATGACCTGGAACAATTAGTCAGAGTACCCACCAGGGGGATAGCATCTTGAATCTTTACTAATATGGGAGCATCCTGCACCATCCCATGCATATCTTTTTCACTTGTTAGGTCTGATCGTAAAGCTGTCTCCTTCAAAGTAAAATTGACAACAGAGACTATTTCTATCCAAGGTACCTTTAGAAGTTTCTTTAAGACAAACTGCTTACTCCTAAGTGATACACTGGCAAGTTCAGATCCCCACCAAACCCAGTCATCTCCACTGAATACACAGAAATGTACACCTCCACACTATACCAGCATGTAAACAGCTGCACAGATGCAGCTGTACCCATAGAAACAAATGCAGGGCAAACCCTAGAAACAAACCCACATGGTAGAGCCATAATATCAACAAGCTTTATAATAAAAAGGACCAAAAGTAAGAATAGTTAATTCTGAAAATGTTAGAGCCCTTGTCACTGAAATAAACAAACAACTAAGAAGCTTAATAAACTCCACCAAAGCCACGTCTGAGGCTAAAACAGGTAACCAAGCCAAAAACAATCACAAGACATTTTTTGTTATGCTCATAATCTCAACAGCACAACACAGGAATGCACTGAACTGATTGTGAACAATGTTACCTACACTGCAGCTGAAGATATAGTAAACATACTGGCCGAAAAATGTAGCTCAAACTTTACCCTCTCTCCCCTCCACATTATGAAACATCAAGGCAACAAATCAGTGAAAACTGAAGTATTTATACATTTAGAAGGCATATAGTCTTGTGACAGACCTGATTTACTGTCACAGTGAAACTGTAAGGATGAATGGAGTTATGAATATGTAGTATAGAGTACGGTATTAGAGATATACATGCAAATTAAATATTAGTGAGGATTACATTATGCCAGTGAAATAGGAGATTTTTATTTATTGCCATGGTATCAAATGCACTTATATGCTTGCTGCAATTATCAGCTTTTCTTTCAATTCTGCAAAGCTTTAGCACTTTGTTATGTAGTGGTTCAGGCCAGTTCAAGTTGCTTTCAATGACTTGGCCAAAGTGGGATCTAGTTAGAAGAAGGGAGGCTTGAATATTTGTTCTAAGTAAGTAGTTAATGTTCCTCTATTTCACCTTGTTTGCATGATGAAAAGGAAGCCTTGAATATTTGTCTTAATTAAGTAATTACTGCTTATGTATTTCAACTAATTTGTAAGTGAAGCAAAGTAGCTCTGTACTAATAATTTGTAGGCAAATAAGATTAGTAAACGAGCCATGGTGGGGATAGCAGTTTGTTCTTAGGAAAAAGAGATGTGATGCTCTTGGATGCTAAATAAATTAAAGTATCTGTATGTGTATACTTACATTTTGGTAAGAGCGTGTTAACACCTATAGCTTATCATGCTTCATTAGTCACAGATTGAGGCAGTAGGATAGCTTTAGCATACAGATCATTTTATTATATGTTAGGTGTGTGTGTGATACGTAAAGTAGGGCCTTGGTATTCGCAGAATTAGTGAGCAGTGATGCACAAGGTCTGCACACTATGTGCAAAGTATGTCAGCCTGACTATTATGTGATTCATGCAGCCGAATATTCTCTGGCCATGCTGGCACACAATGGCATCATCAAGAGAATCACACAAAATGGTCTATGCACATATGTGGCCTGAACTCTGTTATAGCTATGGAATCCCACATTCACAAGCATAATGCATCGACATTCACACACACACACCAGGCCCCTTCTGTGAAGCGCCTATTGAAACACGACTATAGACAAGGCTGCCAAATACCTGCTGGGTTCAGGATAGTATAAATGGCCAGCCATATGTAATTCAGAAAAACATCAAGTTCATTGGCCATTCATAGGTTCATAGGTTCATACTAGGCTATCTGCCCTAGGGCATTTATAAGCCTATCCAGAGTATGTTTGGCTTTCCATTTTAAATTAATTTTGCTATGCCGTTAGTATACTGTGCCTCTGTCTAACAGTGACACAGAAGTGATACCGTAAACCTATGATCTCCCATCCACTCATCAAGATTCCTCTTGAAAAGAGTCAATGAGGGACTCTGCCTAACCTGGACTGGGATTTTATTCCAGAGTGAAGGGAGCCTCTGGGTTATGAATCTGTCCCTCCAGCATGTCCTATTTATTTCAGTGCTGAGGTTCAAGTCTCTCTAGCGTAGCTCGATGGGATTTGGATTTTGAGGTGCAGCATGTCCCTTAATTCCGGGTTGGACATGGCCTTATACGTCAAGCACAGGTCACCTCTGAGCAGGCGGTATGCCACTGAGTAGAGCTGGAGTTTCTTTAACGCATATGGCATCTGTTTGAGCCTTTTGATCCTCTTGGTGAGGTACTTTTGGGGTCTTTCCAGTTACTGCAGGTGTTTGGTAAGGTACATCCCAAAAGGGGCATTGTACTCAATTATGGGCCTGATGAGAGATGAGTAAAGAGGCACGATGACCTCCCCTAATCTAGATGTGAATCCCTTCATGATTAGGTGGGCTATATAAAATGTTTTTCTAACCACTTTGTGGTTGTCAAATGAGAGATTGCTATCAACTTGGGTCCCCAGGTCCCTAATTACTTCTTCTGTACTTAATGGATTACCACCTATGTGGTAATTTGTGGGCACTTTGTTTTGCCAAAGGATGACTATACACTTTTTGGCGTTTAGCTTGAGGCCATGGCTCTGGCACCAGTTGTCTGTTTCTCTGAGGCCCTTTTGGAGGATGCTTGTGTTGGCTGGAGAGTCGATTATGGTGCCCAGTTTGCAGTCATCTGCGAACTTGGTCAGCCACAGTCCTTCCGTGTTGGCCTGTACCTCCGAGAAATATATACCAAACAAGAGAGGTCCCAGGACTGAGCCTTGTGGGACGCCACTTGTAACTGGTTTGGAGTCTGACATGGCTCCAGCAATTCTAACCATGTGGGTTCTGTCCTTGAGCCAGTTTGCAACCCATCTAGTGACATAGGGGTTTATATTTAAGCTGGTGAGCTTATCTATAATGCCCAGGTCCAGATAGGCTGTGTGGACCACCTTCCCTTCGTCAATGGCCTTGGTGACTGTTTCAAAGAAGTCAACCAGGTTTAAGAGGCAGGATCTGCCCTTAACAAAGCCAAACTGGGTAGGATCCAGTGTCTGTAGGTCCCCAATATCTTTATTTATGAGGTCCATGATGATCCTTTCCATAGCTTTGCAGACCAAGCTAGTCAGGCTTATGGGGCGATAGTTTCCAGGGTCTGTTGAGGCACCACCTTTGTGGAGAGGGACCACTGTTGCTGTACGCCACTCTTTGGGTACATATCCTGTAGTAAGGCTGAGATTGAACAGTAGTTTTATGTTTGGGTTTAGCTCTTCTTGGAGTTCATGTACCTGGGACACCGTCTGGTCCCATTGATGCTGTGTTTTTGCTTTGGAGGCGGCTCCCACCTGAGCATCTGAGATGTCAGGGGCAGCACTCTGCTGGGATAGATATTTGCCATTTTGGTGGGGAGGGGGGGAAGAAGTTTGCGCTGAACCTGTCAGCTAGGATGTTGGCAATGTCTGTGGGATCAGTGTATTTTTGTCATTTTGGACTAATTCTGAGCATATCTGGGAATTCCCACCCAGGTTCCTAACATAACTAAAGAAAGCCTTGTGATTATCCTTAGTGTCCTGTGCAATTTTTCTCTCGAAGCTGGCCTTTGGCGATTTTTTGAGTGCCCTTAGTTTTTGCTAATACTGATCAGAGATGCCTTCCCTTTTGGGATTTTGCTCTATCATGTAGTAGCTTCCTCCTTCTATTGTATAGTTTGTTTATGGCTGGGGTCCACCAGACAGGTCGTCTGCCTTTGGAGGATTGGGTCTTGGTTTTATTTGGGATTGCATGATCCATGCAGTCCTGAAGGTGTTCATAGAATGCATTTATAAAGGATTCTGCGGTCTGGGCCGTATTTTCCACAGGACCGGGGGCTTTGAAGGATTCCACCTCGGTTTTGAGGAGTGTGAAATTTGCTTTAGAGAAGTTTTTCACTGTGGTTATCTGGGCAGGGGGTGGGGTCAGGATGTGAATATCCAGTGAGATCAGTATATGGTCTGATCTTACCAGTGAGGATACACTTCTGGTCTGGAGCATAGAGTCCCCATGTTGGTGATGATCAGGTCCAGTATGTTTTCCCCTCTTGTGGGAGTGGTAACAAGTTGTTCCATAGCATTTGAGTTTATGAATTCTAGGAACCTTTGGGCAAGGGTGTTGGAGCTAGAGTAATGCTCCCAATCTATGTTTGGGTAGTTCAATATAATGGTGTTCGGAGAGACCTTCATATTTTCCAGTGTTCTCAGGAAGGCCGAGTGGGGTTCCTGGGTTTGGGAGGGTGGTCTGTAGCAGGCTATAAACTGGAAGGCAGTTTTACCCACTGTTAGTTGCACATGGATAGTCTCTGATGCTTTTGCCACCAACCTGGAGGTGTGGGTATCTTTGATGAATATCGATACCCCCTCCTTTTGTCAAGTTTGGGGCGAAAGCATGAGTGAGGTATAACCTGGTAGTGCTGGGGTGCTCTTGGGACCCCTGAACCAGGTTTCTGTTACTGCACAGATATCGATGTTCTCCATGCTAAGGAGAGTTTGCATCTTGAGGTTTAGACTTCTAGCATTACTCTTAGTTTCTTATCCCTTGTGATACCTATGGAGGTGGGTTTGTCTTTTGAGCCTTGCCTAAAAAAGGCACTATGAGGGTAGCAAGAGCCTTTGCCAATATCCAAAGCCCAGGGTGACAGGTGCAAGCCGTGCATATCATCCCAAGCTGATAGGCATTGGATCCCCTTTGAATGACACCAATACTTACACCAGTTGTTGAAATTGATCATCTTGTCTTCATACTGTGGCATCATTCTTGGTGAGGGTAAGATGCTACTCAAGGTCAGGGTCATACCGGCCTGGGCTACATGCTCAGAGAGCTCCTCTATGTCTCTTTTCATGTAGTCCAGGGAGTCATTCACACCAGTATGGACAATGACTGAGTCATATTTGTACTTGCCTTGGAGTGACCTGAGTGCTTGTGTTATGTGGCGGATCCTGACAGGCTGCTCACCGTGACCTTCTCCTTGTTCAGCCTGGTTCAGTGTGCCTGACAATAGAGTCACCTATTACAAGTGTATCAGGTGTGTTGTTTAAGGGCTGTGACTGACACTGGCTTTGTGAGATATGTGTTGGGTGTCTGCATTGCAGATCTTTATTTAGAGCCTCCGTATGTTTTGTGTGATTATGTGTTTGGTTTGCTGTCGTGGTAGGTCTATGTGAGACTGGAATTGTAGTGAGTGTGGTTTCCTTCTCCTCCTGACTGGTTTTGCCAGTACTGAGTTGAGAGAGAGCTTCTCCAGTTTGGCTATATATTTTGCATCTCTCTATGTGTTGGAATTTGTTGGGAGGACATGAGGCAGTTGTAACATTGCCTCAAGATTTATTCACCAGCTGGACCAGAGGAGATTGACAACTGACCTTTGGACATGCTAGAATAATATTTGCATACTATTCCTGACATGCATAAAAGTCTCACAAAGGGATCTGGTCTTTCTGTAGCCAAAATTAGCAGTTGCAGTGTCAAGTCATGTCACAGGTTGGGAGATAGTGTGAGTGTGTTTGTACTAGCAGGTTACACTATGCCATAAAGTTTTATGTAATGCAGGATTTTGTTTTAAATGAAACGGAATATTTGCATAATGCAGTAACTGATTCAAAGACGTTGCTATGCTAATTTCGAGGATAGATGACACACTGATTATAAATACAATATGTGGTTCTGGCCTTATAAAATATGAAGTAAAAGGCGAGCTGATACACAGCTGCTTTATATTGGGGGTACATTTTCATAGGCACTCCAACCCTAAATGGGAATTTACCTCTGTACAGCATTGCTTATGAACCACATAGGACTTTAATACCAATTTCTTCTATACACCAGCCATAATCCATGGTACACAATGTTTAGGAATAGTGCCCTACAGATTCATGTAACCAAATGCTAAGTTATCTTTGTTTATTAGCTTGAGGGACAGCTGTCACCACTGAGTCTTCCATTGTGGTTTTTTTTTTTTTTTTTGCTAACTTTTTGTATAGTGCAATACAGCATTGCAGAGGTTCTAAAGAGCTGATTGGCAGTTTTTATGTGCCATCCAAACTCAAACCCAACTATATTTATTTATTTATTTATTCATTCATCCATACATACATTTGTTAACCAGGCAAACACTGAGCAAAAGAAACTTTTCAGGCAAGACCCAGGCTAGATGGCACAGAAAATTTTAAAACAGTGAGACAATAGCAATCACCATAAACATTCTCAAATATACACTACGTGGAATATCAGCTTTAACAACATGGAATACAAGCATTGATAGTAATGATTAATCATTTGCATATAAAACAGTAACACAAAGGAGAAAGAGATGAATTTTCAGAAAAGTTAAAAAAATAGAGAGCAAGGTTATAACAACAAGCAAACGATACAGATAGGTATAGAAGAGAGAGAGATAAGCTTATAGATAGATTTACTAAAATCAGAAAGGAGTAGTGTCCTTAGGACAGCTGCTAAGGCAGAAAAAAGGACCTATGAAATAGTTGTTGTGGTCAGTATTAGGAGCTAAGTAATCACAATGTAAAGACTTTTGGTATGGCCAGGTTGCTGAGCTATGACTGTCAAAGCAATGGCATTTTGAAATTAATTTTCTTGTGGTGGCAACACAATTTCCACAATGAAAGAACTCACATGGCTTTAAAAATTGTTAGACTACTGCCAGCAGGTTTACAATACTACATAAAAACACTGGTTGCAACACTTTCACTCAAAACGTCTAGCTAGCAAAATGAAACACAAAAATGTTACTCTGGGAACAAAAAAAGGAGACCATTGTGGTTAAACCTTTGTGAGCAGGAAAATGAGAGAGATTATACAAATATATAGACAGATATACATATAGATTAGATATATCTATCTATACACACACATACACATACACAAACACACACACACATCTCATCATCATTAACAGCCCCCATTTTCTATATGGAATCGGGGTGTCTCATCAGCTGTCACCTCCTCTCTCATTTCATTGCCACTTTCCTACCTCTTTTGAAAGTCATATCTGACCGTCACAAGTCTTCTCACAGAATTCAAGCGACTGTTTCCTGGACATTCTCATTTCCTCTTGCTTTTCTGCTGTCTCTCCCAAATCTTCTTCAGCAAATTGTCTTCTGCTTTGCACATATGCCTAAACCGCCACCATTTTTGAGCTTTTCAGCAAGTGGTGCCATACTGACTTTTGCTCTGATGTCATCATTTCAATATCTGTCCACAGTGTGCATCCAACCACCCATCCCAGCCTCTTCATCTGCACCACCTCTGGTTTCTTCAGACAGTCTGTCTTTACTGCTAGGTTTCTGCACTATACAGAAGTACTGGTTGCTCCATTGTTTTGTACACCTTACTTTTCAGCTCCTTTGTCATTCTTCTGTCACAAATTACCCTGACGCTCTGTGCCAGTTGTCTGCAGTCCCTCTCATGCTAGCATTGACCTCCTCAGTAAGACTTTCCTTTCCTCAATCACCCCTCCCAGATACTTGCACCTGTTAGGCTATTCCACTATTTTCCCCTCATTCTCAGTTTTCAACAACTTCTGATTTTCTTCATTTGCTGTCATTGTGACTATCACGTCTATATTCCATTTCATCCCATGTGTCTTGACTTTTGTGTTTCATTCCCGTATCATTTGCTGAAGTTCCTGTTCAAAGTCTGACTGTGATGCCACATTGTCTGGATACAGCAGGTTTGCTGATCTATTCCCTCCAACCTGTTTTGTTAGTTTAGTCCATCACCAATATGAACAACAGTGGGCTCAGTGCTGTACCCTCATGTACACCCACTCTCACAGGGAACTCCTCTGCAAGACCCAACACTGTTTGTACTTTTGTTATTGGGTCCTTGTATACAGCCTGAACTAATTCTACTGATGACTCCAGGACTTCAAAACATCTCAGGATTGCCCAAATCAGCTTTCTTAGGACCTTATCATGTGCTTTCTCCAAATCTAGGAATGCTCAGTTGGGCTCTTTCTTCATCTTTAGCTTCTTCTCCACTACCTGTCTCACTGCAAACATCGGGTCAGTTGTGTTGCATCCTGATCTGAATCTGATTCAGCTCATCTCCTATCTTAATTTTCATTGCTCTGCATATTAGTGTATCAATCACCATCTCCAGGAATTTCATGCAAACTGACATGTCTGTTACCTCTATACTACCCACATTTGTGAATATCACCTTTCTTCTTGTACAATGACACTAGAATGCTTATTTTCCTCTCAAATGGGAAACTCTTTTTTCTCCATACTGATGTGAGTACCCCCAGGAGCCATTTCTTCCCTAACTCACCCAGTATCTTTATCATATTTGCTGTGACCTTATCTTAGCCTTCTGCTTTCGCTGACTTCATTTTCCTTAGTGCTGCTCTTAATTCCTCTAGAGAAAGCTTTGTCTTTTATTGTAAGCTGTGTATTGGACAACACAACTTCTTTGGGGTTTTCTGCATTCAAAAGCTGCTGGATGTACATCTTCCATCTTCCTCTGATGTCCTGTGGGCTGGTGAGCAGGTTGTTGTTGACATACCTTATGAAAGGTATCTCAAGACTATCTTCTTTATATTTTTGTCTTTGCTTTGCAACCTAATAGAATTTCCTTGTTCTATTTACCAAGTCACTTTCTAAAAACATGTATTGTGCCTCTGATACCTTGTACTTTGCTCCTGTAACTGCTCTCTTAGCCTCTTTGCTAGCCAAGCACTATTCATTTTTAGCATAGTCCATTTTCCCCATCTCCTACCTTTTTGTGCACTCCGTCCTTCTTTTGATATCTTCTTGGACTTCTGCATTCCACCACCAGTTTTCTTTATATACTTAATTTTCATACCTGGCTTGGCAGCATATCTGTTCTATAGTGTTCATAAAAGCTGTTTTCAGATGTTGCCATTCTTCTAATTCAACTCCACCTTTCTCCTCTTATATACATATATACATACCTACAAATATTTCAAACACAGGCATTAATGCCCTTCTAGCCTGCCGATATACCAAAACAGCTGTTCCCATAATTAGTGTCCAAGCTGTTCTAAAAATATCTAAACTAGTGCCTGCTTTAACGCATTTGGTAGTCTGTTCCATGTATCAGCTACTCTCTCAGACAACTATTTAATACACTTCTCATTCCTATAGAATAGTGTCTTTAATTTCTCCAAGTGTTGTGGGTTTCTAATATCATGACAGGAATGGACACCATTTGTACGTCACAGTATGATTAAAGTCCATGAAATTAGTATTGACCGGTCTTTGATGTTAGCCAGAAGTGCTCTTCACAGCACCAGCAATGTGCACAGTAATGACTCCTGCAATTCATACTGAGCTACATCTATCGGTAAGATATCTAAGTACGACAGTAAATTCTTTTTTATAAGACCTGTTGCTCCTACTACTATTGGAACTGTCTGGGTATCCTTCTTACACACTGCCCTCATTTCTGCCTGTAAATCCTGGTATTTTATAGGTTCATAGGTAGGTACTAGGCTATTGGCCCTAAGGCCTATATAAGCCTAGCCAAAATGGTACCCTGGCTTTCGCCACCCAAGAAAATTATTTTCCTGTGCCCCTGTCAAGCAGAGCCACAGAGGTGATCCCCAGGGTGAATTTCCTATTTCTCATCCAATCATCAAAAATTTTCTTCAACAGTGCTAATGAGGAGCTTTTTTTGATATAGATAGGTAGTTTGTTCCCGAGTATGGGAAGTCTCTGGGACAGGAATCTATCCCCCCAGCATGTTCTGTTTATTGTGGTGACAAGGTTTAGGTCCCTAGAGCATGTAGCTTGGAAGGTTGGGAATTTTATTAGTTGTAGCATGTCCAACAGAACTTCATTAGCCAGAGGCCTTCTGTGTTAGCCTGTACTTCAGAGAAGTAAATACCAAACAGGAGAGGTCCCAGGATGGAACCCTGTGGTACTCCACTTGTCACTGCTTTGAGGTCAGATTTGGAGTCTGCAACTTTTACAGTGCTGGTTCTGTCACTGAGCCAGTTGGCAACCCATCTTGTGACATAGGGATTTATACCTAGTTTAGTGAGTTTAGCTATAATTCCAGAAAGGGGGATGGTGTCAAAAGCCTTGGCGAGGTCAAGATAGGCTGTGTAAACCACCTTACCCTCATCCACGGCTTTGGTGACTGCCTCAAAGAAGTTGATCAGGTTCAGGAGGCATGATCTGCCTTTCACAAACCTGAACTGGGTGGGATCCAGAGTTTGGGGGTTACCAATGTCTTTGTTTATGAGTTCCATGATGATACGTTCCATGGCCTTGCAGACCAGTCTCGTCAGGCTAATAGGTCGTTAGTTCCCGGGATCAGTGGTGGCTCCCCCTTTGTGGAGTGGGATAACTGTTGCTGTGCGCCATTCAGCATGAATCTCTATGAACAGCCCTAATTACTACATTCATTTGTTTTATCAGACTTTTCACTCTTTGGGTTTTATTGACTTTCAGTAGTCAACTTCTTTCATTGATCTTAATATGTCTGCCCATCTCTATTAAATCAAGCAACTCTTTTCTTAGATCATTTTCTTCTAAACTGCAGGCACATTCTTTGTTCTCCATTTCCTGCGAGCATTCTATAGAAAGTTCCAGAGCATCTTCCTATGCCACATTCTCTTCAGTTTCATCCTGTGTCATCTGTTGTTGTTTCATATGGTAACTCACTAGCCTATCACTCTACAACATTGACTGCATCAGAGTTGCCACAGTTTCCTGTTCCTCCCTTGCTGTGCAACTCCAGCTGAACTTTTGTACTGGTTTCCTATGGAAGGTTCCAAAGTATCTTCATATAGTAACTGATCAGATGTTTCCTGCTCCACTGTTTTTCCCTTAATTTGGGGATCCACTGATCTATGCTGCTGGGATGTTATCAGATTTAGATTTTCTACACTAAATCCTTTACTTCACAGGTAATCCATAACTTCAGTTTCTATTTCTTTAACTTCTCCATTACAATCCTCTTTTCTACGTTCCTCTTTTGTTTTTTTTATATAGGAATTATAGCTAAACTCACTAAACTTGGTATAAATCCCTACGTCACAAGATGGGATGCCAACTGGCTCACTGACAGAACCCACACTGTAAAAGTTGCAGACTCCAAATCTGACTTCAAACCAGTAACAAGTGGTGTACTACAGGGTTCAGTCCTGGGACTTCCCGTGTTTGCTATTGACTTCTTTGAAGTACAGGCTAGCAATGAAGGCCTCTGGCTAATGAAGTTCACAGATGACTGCAAACTAAAAGCCATAGTTGAGTCTCCAAATGATGTGGACATCCTACAGAAGGGCATGACTGTGACAGATGCCTGGTGTCAGAGGCATGGCCTCAAGCTCAGTGCAAAAAAATGTACTGTTATCCCATTTGGTAAAAACTCTGCCCGGGCCAATCAAAAAATAAAATAAACACAAAGCTACTTTTGCATTAAAATGCTACTATGCATTAAAGAAATGGGAAAATGCTCGACGACGAATAACTAGTAATCCCTTTGCAATGGTGGGTAAAAAGAAAGACATATTGGCTATACCAGCAGTGCAGGATTTATGCTCTCAATTAGAGAAATCTATATTTAAGGAAGCCTCAGTGTTTTATAATATCAACGGTCTCCAGAGGTATTTGGAGCTAGAAATAACACCTAGGGGCTTGAGAGCATTAAAAAATCCTTCTCTCCCTTTGAATTATCAGAGGAGTTAGAAGTACGTTTTCAAGAGAGATGGATAGCTGCAGTGCACCGCTGCAGCTTAGAATGGGTCAACATTCTTGTGGAGAGGGACAGAATTAAAAGGGACAAATTGTTGACAGAGATGAAACATCTCTGTGAGGAAATTGTTAAGACATCTTCTAATTCAGTGTTAGAATCCTTTCTAACCAATATCAATGATAAATTGAAAATACATGAAAAAGAGTTGCTAAATCGGAAGACGAATAAATTAGAGAGAGACATTCATGATTATGAGTACAATAGAGCCTTTACGCTAGTACCCAATCAACGTTCTAAGAGGCGGAGCGTCAGCTTTAAAAAAGATAACATCATTTCCGGGTCAAAGAAGAATAGGAGCTTTGTGTCAGGCGAAAGTGGAGTGTCCTTGTTTGAGGAAGAAGAAGAATTTCAGCAAGAATTTCCTGTTTTACAAAGACCAGCAGAGGAACAATCCTTTTGCAGGACGTTTCGGGGCTCCGGTGGAAATAGCAGCAGTTACAACACAAGGAAAAGAGGTTGGCAGGGACAGGAATATGGTAGAGACCCGGGAGAAGGACATTACAAGAGAAGTAAATGGACTAATTAATAAGGTACAACCAGTTTATTTAAAAGACTATGTGGTTAATTTGTCCAGTTATGTTTTTGATGATGTGGAATTAACAATTTTAGATAAAGGTTTAAAGTTTATACCTACTGTATTGCCTTGATTATACGAGGTAAAGGGAAATTCAAGAATTGGTACGTAAAATGAATGTGAGGGAATATTTTTCTAACCAGGGAGAACAAGTTGTCTCCGTGGAAAGTGATTGTGATTCAACTGCTAGTGGGGAATTTTACTACTCTTGTGAATCAGAAGTGGAAAACAATGCTTATACTTTGTTTGATTTGAGTAAAATTAAAACTAAAAATATTTTTTTTCCACCTTGTAAGAATGTTTGTATACGTTTCAACAATGCATTACAGTTTCTTATAGAAAAGGAACTGAAGGAAACAGTTGAAAATATAATTTGACCAAGGAAGAGTAGTTTAAATTACATAAAATGAGTCAGAATTGTGATTTGATATTTAAGCCCTCTGATAAAGGGGGCAAATTAGTGGTCATGAATTCAATTGATTATTTAGAAATGTGTCTACAACATTTAAGAAATGAAGAAATATATAGTATTATAGATGATACAAGTTTAGTGAAAGCACAACAGGAATTATATAATTTGTTAAAAAAAGGAGAAAGGTTACACTACTTCATGGCTAAGGATATTACACATAAATTATATATAAAGAATAGTACAGTAGCAAAGTTTTTTTGTGCTCCAAAATTACACAAAAATGTTCAAAAGCTGCCAGGTCGACCGATAGTTTCAGCAACTGGGTCTTTTACGTATAATGTGGGTAGCTTTTTACATGAAATGTTAATCACAGAGGTGGTGAAATTACCATCTTATATTAGAGATTCCTATGATTTTTTGGATAAAGTACAAGGAATAGAGTGGACCAAGGATATGTTTTTTATTACAGCGGATGTGGTTAGTTTATATACAAACATTACACATCATCTAGGTTTGAAAGCTGTACAACATTTTCTTAGGGATACACCTAGGACTCAATATGTTATGGAATTACTATACTTCTGTTTGACTAATAACATTTTTGAATTTGATGGAAAGTTATATAAACAGAAAGTAGGAACAGCAATGGGAGCGGCATTTGCCCCAGTTTATGCCAATTTATTCATGGGGCTGGTTGAGAATGAATACATTTACAGAAGTCAGTTTTTCAACAGACATGTGCTCAAGTATTTTCGCTTTATAGATGATCTGATTTTTATCTGTAAAGGGGGAAGAAATCTGGCTCCAGAATTTGTGGACTACTCAAATAATAATAATTATAAAATCAAATTTGATGGGATTCAGATAGGTGTAGAAATCAATTATTTAGACATTTCTTTGAAAGGACAAATAGGTAAAAAGATCTACACTATGATACATAGGAAGTTCAATCAAATAAATAGGATGTTACATGCCACTAGCTGTCATCCAGAACACACGCTAAAGTCTATACCTTATGGAGAAATGTTGAGAATTAAAAGACTATGTAGTGATGTCAAAGACGCACAAATTGAAGCTAAAAATATAGCGTATAACTTTCATAGAGAGAGGTTATAATTCAGAAGAGGTTAAATTAACTTATGTGAAGTTATATGAAAATGATAATAAAGATATACCGAGTAAGAGAATTGTTAAGAATAACAATTCTGAAATAATAAATAGAAAGAAAGAAAATTTTAAAATGTTTTTTTGTTACTAAATATACTGTTTTTTCTAACAGAATGAATGAAATAGTAAAAAGTTTTTGGAAACAAATTAGAAGGGAAGTGCCTTCATTAATGGACGTAGAACTTAGTGTCTCCTTTCGGAGGGGACACAGTTTAAACGATTTTTTAGTTTGAGGTAGATATAGAAGACCAACACAAAAAATAGGAAATGTTATTATTAAAAAGGGAACGTTTCCTTGTGGAAAATGTTCAGTATGCCAGTATACAACAAATGAGGCAGTAAAAATAGGAGACAAAAGTTTTAACACCATGGGAGTATATTCCTGTTTGAGTAAGGGTGTAATTTATTTGATTAAATGCTCATGTGGTAAGAATTATATAGGGGAGACTAAAAGAAGTTTAGCAGAGAGAGTAAAGGAACACATCAGGGATGTAAAAAATAAAAAAATGAGTCCAGTAGCAGAACATTTTCACCTGGTACATGGGGGGGTTATCAAAGAAATGAAAGTTACAGTTTTAGAACAAGTAGAACACCAGTATGGTAATGAAAATTTATTAAAATACATTTTAAGGAAAAAAGAAGCTATTCTTATCATGAAATATGAAACTTTGCAGCCCAGGGGGCTTAACAAAGAGTGCAATTGGCAGGGTTTTATAAGTTGATTGTTTTATTAGTAATTATGAGCAGTTTTATTTCATTGTTTAATTGAATTATTGGAGCATGAAATGTTAAGAAAGTATATAATGTGGATGTATTAATGGATATGTTTTTTACTTTGTGAAGGCAACAGCCGAGGCGCTAGAGACGACACTATAAGGTTTTATTAATAAATTCATTCTGGTGGAAAGTAGAGCTGTTTTTCACTGGTCTTTCTTCTGGTTATAACAAAGCTACTTTTGTTTAATGTGGAACTCTGATGTTCCACATTAAAAGACCTAGCGTGGAAGACATTTTTATTTTTATTTTTAGTCTTTACTTTGTCCCTACCTGACCAGCCGGAAATCTGGCAACCCTGAGCTGAAGTGACTGCTAAAAGAAAAGCTGTCTTCCAAGAAAGAAATTTTATGTCTGCAGTGGCAGCTGGTTCAAAAGGAGGTAGGGTGAGTTTTTCCAGCACAAAATTGAGGTCCCATGCAGGAGTTGGAGCTCTCCTGGGAGGGCTCAAATTTTTGGCCCCTCTGAGGTACTGCTTTAGCAGGGGATGAGATAAGAGAGGAGGATCTGTGTTGTGATGAGCCGAAATGGCAGTGGCATGGATTTTTATAGAAGAAAAAGATAGGCCCTGGTGAAGCATCTCAGTTAAATATTGCAGAATCTGAGGACTACTGGGCATTGCTGTGTTTATTCTTTGTGTTTGGTTCCAGGCACAGAATCTTTTCCATTTATCAACATAAGATTTTCTAATACTAGGCCTTCTAGCCTCCAAAATGACACCCATCACAGGTTTACTGAGGGATGTGACTGGTGAAATTAGTTGATTAGTCATGCTGTAAGATTCAATGTTTGGAGCTGAGTGTGCAGAATTTGATTGTTCTGCTGAGACAACAGATGAGGAGTTTGAGGCAAGTACAACGGAGGACGGTGTGACATATTCCTTAGAAGTGGGTACCAATGTTGGCTAGGCCAGTTTGGAGCAATCAGAATTATTTTTGTTTTTTCCTGTCTGACCTTGGAGAGCAACGGCAGAGGGGGGAAAGGCATAGACTGATAGGTTTTTCCAGCTGAAGGATAGGGCATCCACTTTCCAAGCTATTTTGTGATGAATTCTTGTGCAGAATTTGTCCAACTGGTAGTTTTGGGGTGAGGCAAAATATCTAAGTCTGGGCTCCCCCATTTTCATGTCAACATGCTGAAGATTTGCAGATCCAGTTTCCATTTGTGTGGGTCCATTCGATTTCTGCTTAGGTCGTCTGCCAGAGTGTTTTGCTTTCCTGGAAGGAATTGAGCTTGTAGATGTATTTGGTAAGTCAAGGCTGTGTTCCACAAGGCCATGGCTAGTCTGCAAAGGGGGTAGGAGTGGGTACCCCCTGCTTGTTTATGTACCACATAACTGTGATGTTGTCCGTCTTTATCAGTAGTTGTCCTGGATGAAGGAAGTCCTTGAAGGCTGTCAAAGCATTTTGTACAGCTAACATTTCTTTCTGGTTAATATGTTGGTGCACCTGAGTTGGGCTCCATTCGCCCTGAATGCATTTCCCTGCCAAATAGGCCCCCCCAAGCATAGTCTGATGTGTCTGTAGTCAGGGTTTGGGTGGCAGGGGATAGAGTGAATGACAGTCCCTTGTTTTGGTGACAGGCTTCTGCCCACCAAAGGAACTCCTGTTGCAGGCAAAGAATGAGAGGAATCATTGTTTCCAGGCTGTGACAATGCTGACTCCATAAGCTTTTTAGGTACTACTGAAGTCTCCTCATATGCAGTCTTGCATATGGATTTAGTAGAATGCAGGATGCCATGAACCCCAAAGCCTGCAGAATTTGTCTTGCAGATAGCTGGGTTTTTGTGGCCACTTGTTTGAAGTATGTTATCAATTGAACTTGTTTGTCTGGCATGAGGTAAGCCATCTGGGCAGTTGTATTCAAGCTTGCACCCAGGAATGTAATTATTTGAGAGGGTACCAGTTGTGATTTCTTTTTGTTTATGGTGTACCCTAGGCATGTTAGAAGCCTTTTTACAAATGCCAGATGTTGTAGAAGAGTGTCCTTGTCCTCTGCCTGAATTAGACAATCGTCCAGATAAGGATAAATTTGAATGTTTCTTTGTCTGCAAAATGCAATCACTGGTGCCAGGCACTTTGTGAAGAACCTGTGCGCAGTAGATAAGCCAAAGGTCAGTGCAGAGAACTGGTAATGCAAATAGCCTGCTTTGAAGCAGAGGTATCTTCTGCAAGATTCCCTGATTGGGATATGCAAGTAAGCCTCTTTTAAATCTAGAGTTACCAACCAAGCATTCTTGCCTAGCATAGGTAGTAGCTGTTATAGAGTCAGCATCTTGAATTTTGGAATGTCCAGTAAAATATTTAGAATGGATAAGTCCAGAATTGGACGTCATGATTTGTCTTTTCTGGGTACCAGGAAAATTCTTGAATAAAAGCCTTGTCCTTTTTCCTTTTCTGGTACTGGTTGAATACCCTCCATATCCATGAGGAACATGACTTGCTTCTGGGCCTCTGCCCACTGATTTGGAGGCAGACCTGGCCATCCATTTGGAGTTGGCAATGTGTGGAAATGAAACCTGTACCCCTGCGATACTATATTTAAGACCCACTTGTCCTGGGTAATTAGATGCCAATTTTGAGCATGAAGTGCTAGTTTCCCCCCCAACGGGGCTGCCAAAAGATAAGTGCTTGGAAATGGCAGAGGAAAGTCATTTAGACTGTTTACCATAGTGTGGTGCTTTGCTAAGATCCTTGTGACTAAACCTGGAGCCCTTGGAGTGTCTGGTTTTGACCTGAGTGGCTCTGTTGGGTACTGGAAAGAACCAGTTCTTAGTAGGCCAGTGCCTACTGAACCTGGGTGGCTGCACCTGCATGAAATCTTTTACAGTTTGCATAGATTTAGCTTTGTCTTCCATCTTTTTCAAAACTTCTTCTGCCTTATTGCCAAACAGACTGTCCTGCTGCAAAGGAGCATCTAGCAATTTAGCTTTAACATGATCTGTCAGATTTTGCTCCTTGAGCCAAGCATGCCTTCTTATCACAGGTCCAGTTACGGTAGCCCTGCATTAAATCTTGAACCAAAGTATTTAGAAGCAAAAATATACCGACGCTTAATTGTGCGTTGGTTAAATTTAGCACAAAACCAACAGCAAGGCATGTTGTGGTCAGGGCCTAGGCAAGGAATACAGTACAAATGAAAATCCTTATGAGGTATTTGCTTCCCACAAGTAATACAAGTATTAACTTTTACTGACATCGGTAAGGAGAAAGAAAAAGTTTCCCCAACGGGGTACTTAGCTTTAGTTTGAAGACTTCGGTTCTGAAACTCGAAAATGGAAATTTCAGGAGTCGGCCGACCGGCACTTACGAACTGCTTCTGCTTCGGGCACCGCGCGGCAAGAAAGACTGATTAAAATGGCATCAGCTGCATGTTTTATACCCCTGACGACCTGACGTCATGGAAGAGGAGACAGCAACTGATGCACCCAAGACTTTGTTATTCAGGCCGACCGAGGGCAACCTGCAAGCAGATTACCCAAATGTAATGACTGCAACAGTGAAACACGAAGAACATCAGGAGTACTTATATTAATTGCCAGAGCAGCTCCAACAGTGATAAAAGAGGAAAAATAGATGATAATGGAAGTTTTATAGTACTACAGGGCTATTGGCAAGGGAGGAGGCTTACACTGCCATGCCTTTACATTAAACCTAAAACTACAATAATGGGGCTTAAGAAAATTCTGGCAGAAATAGTCATCTTGTGTACTTGCCTCGCTTAATTTAAAAAGTTTTAAATTGCTAATTTTGTAGAGTTTTAATTGCATTTACTGTTTAGGGCTACACATTCAAGTGCGTTAGCCTTTTCTGTGTTTATTTACTGTTACTGTTTAGCCTGTTTTAATGAACAACAAAAAAAAACATACTATCTTGTTTGCTCGTTTCCTGCCTTTCCTAGCTAGTATAGTCCAGATCCCAGGCTTTGCTGGTTTCAGGACTTTCTGTGTTCAGAGCTATACAGACTTTGCTGTGACAGAGGGAAGTCCTATTGCTTACCAGTGGGAGAGGTGAGCATTGTACTGCCTATCTAACACTAGAGGAGTGGTTTCCAGCTCTAAAATTTTAATTTTATTAGCCATGTTGGGCTGATTTCTATCCCTTTCAACTTTCTGGCTTAAAAACACGTGTGTTTGCATGTTTTTCACATCGTGCAGTACCGCTATGGTTAAACTATTCCAGGTGCCAGCAAGTCTGCTCTTCAAATGTTCCCTTAGAACTAGCTGGTTTCTAAAGTAGTAGCATTAAAATCTGACTAGCACTTGCTCTAGAACCTGCTGGAAATCACTAGGAAGCCTTAAACTGATACAAGCACTCAACTCTCCTTGTTAATAAGGAGAAAGTAATCGTAGGTGCTAAACAGCCTATAATTGCAAAGTACCTTGCAAAGGTAAGGGAAAACAGCTCTTGTACTTTACAAAAAAAGCACCTAAACAGGCATGTCCAAGGGTCAGCTTCTGGTGATTTCTCCTGACCACCTGGTGAATCTGGGCATACTGGGGCAATGCAGCAACTGCCTCATGTACACAGACAACCTTCTCCTCCTACCACCCAACACTACAACCTGCGAGATATGCTCTTACATAGCCAAACTGGAAGCAAAGTTCTCTCCCGCCAAGATTGTGCTAGACAGTCAAGAGGAGAAGGTTAACACCTGCACTACACCTCAAGCAATACATAACCCTTCAAAACCCATGTTATCAACACCAACACATAGCAACACTAAACCCACATATGTGGAGGCCCTTAACATTAACCTGCCCAAGCAACAAGGACCTTCGAAGCTGAAACGCAAACAAACACCAGTCAAAACCAAAGTGACACATAGCTCACAACACCAGTGTGTCACCCAACAACAGCCCCTATGGCAAGAAAATGTACCCAACACTTTAGTCATAGGCGACTCTATAGTCAGGCACACTGTTGTCCCACTCACAAGGCTGAACAAGGAGAAAATTACAGTCAGCTGCCTGTTGGGTGCCAGGATCTGCCACATAATGCATGCACTCAAGTCACTCCACAACAAGTACAAATACGACTCATTGTCCATGTTGGAGTGAATGACTTGAGATGTACCTCCCTGGACTACATGAAGAGAGACATGGAAGACCTCTCGGATAATGTTTATTACAGTCAGCTGCCTGTTGGGTGCCAGGATGCCAGGATCTGCCACATAATGCATGCACTCAAGTCACTCCACAACAAGTACAAATACGACTCATTGTCCATGTTGGAGTGAATGACTTGAGATGTACCTCCCTGGACTACATGAAGAGAGACATGGAAGACCTCTCGGATAATGTGGCCCAGGCAGGTATGACCCTAGCCCTGAGCAGCATCCTGCCTTCACTCAGAATGATACCACAGTCTTCTTCTTCTTCTTTCGGCTTTTCCCGGTTAGGGGTCACCACAGCGGATCACCTGTCTGCTCATGATTGGCAGTGGAGTTTTACAGTGTCAAGTTGCCAGCCCGGCATCCAACCTTCCACAGAAGACACATACATGCACACACTCACACCTAGGGCCGATTTAGAGTGTCCAATCCACCTACAGCATGTCTTTGGGATGTGGGAGGAAACTGGAGCACCCGGAGGAAACCCACGTAACCACAGGGAGGACATGCAGACTCCACACAGAAGGCACCCCAGCCAAGGATCGAATCAGAGAACCTCTTGCTGTGAGGTGGCAATGCTAACCGCTGCACCACCGTGGCCGCCCTCATAATGATACCACAGTATAAAGACAAAATGATTGACTTCAACAACTGACTAAGCTTCTGGTGTCATTAAAATGGGATTCAGTATCTGTCTGCCTGGGATGACATGATTGACAAACCACGATGCTTTGCCAGAGATGGTCTGCACCAGTCACCCCTGGGATTCAGGTTATTGGCTAAAGTTCTTGCCACCCCTATAGTGCCTTTATTAGGCAAGGTTCAAAGGACAAACCCACCACCGTAACAGATACAAGCTTGCAAAATCTGAAGGTAATGCTACTCAATGCTAGAAGTCTAAACCTCAAAATGCACTCTTTAGAGGCACTCCTAAAAATGGAGAACATCGATATCTATGCAGTAACTGAGACCTGGTTCAAGTTTCCAGAGAGCACCCCTGCAATACCAGGCTACAACTCTTACCACACTTTTCCATCACCAAACCAAGACTGAAACACTAAAAGAGGAGGAGTGTCCATATTCACCAAGGATATTCACACCTCCAGGCTAGTTGCCCAACACAATGCATCTGAAATTCTCCAAGTGCAACTAACACTAGGTAAGACTACAATCCAAACTGTAGCTTGCTACAGATCTCCCACCATGCCCCAAGATTCTCAGTACACCTTTCTAAACATACTGGAAAATATTGAGATGCAACCAACACCCTAATACTGGGTGATTTCAACTACCCTGCCATTAACTGGGAAAACTACTCGGGTACCAACACCTTTTCCCAAGTGTTCTTGGAATTCATAAATTCCAATGCCCTGAATCAACTAATCCATTGTCCCACCAGGGGCTCCAATATCCTAGAACTGGTCATTACAAACAAGGGAGATAGATGCTCCACACCAGTGATCACCCCCTCATTGGTCAGATCTGACCATAACCTAAACACCCCTGACATCCACATCCCACCCCCACCCCTACTAAGGAAACCTCTGTAAAAAACTTCTCCAAAGCCAACTTCATGCTACTCAAGTCAGAAGTGACAAACTTCATGACACCCATGGCTGAGTCCTACACTAAGGCACTGTACGAGCACATCCACTCATGCATGAATCATGCTATCCCAAAAAAAACAAGATGCTCTCCTTCAAAAAAAGGAAGCCAATCTGGTGGTCCCCTGCCATAAACAAACTATACAACAGAAGGAAGAAACTGTTGCAGAAAAGAGGAAAATTCTAGGATGCAAAAAACTCACTTACCAGCCTCAGTAAGAAGCTGAGATCCCTCATAAAATCCTCCAAAGCAAGTTACGAAAATAAAATTGCTAAAGATTCCAAAGACAGCCACAAGGCATTCTATAGTTATGTCAAGAATCTAAATGGCAATGCTCAGATCTGCTCTTAGCTACAACAGAGTAGCATTAAATATACTGATCCCAAGGATATTTCCAATATCCTGGTAGATCGATTTAGTGCTAACTTCACCCCCCTCTCACCCCCTAAAGGGCCCATCTCAATACCAAAAGATTGCCAAATTCTGGTAATCACGGCCACACAGGTAGAAACTGCACTCTCCAAAGCTAAGAATACAGCATTCATGGGACCAGATGACATCCTGGGCTGTGTACTACATGATCTATAAAATGAACTGGCACCTCACCTAAGTGTCATGTTTAATCATAGCCTCACCTCAGGCTTTGTGCCCACTGAGTGGCGCACAGCTACTGTTATCCCACTCCACAAAGGGTGATCCACCTTGGAACCCGGGAACTACCATCCCATTAGTCTGACGAGCCTGATCTGCAAGGGCATGGAATGCATTATCATGGAACTTATAAACAAAAACATTGGCAACCTTCAAACACTGGACCCTACCCAGTTTGGGTTCGTGAAGGGCCGATCTTGTCTCCTGAACCTGAGTGACTTCTTCGAATCAGTCTCCACAGCTGTGGATGAGGGTAAGGAGGTCCACACAGCCTATCTTGTCCTCGCCAAAGCCTTTGACACCATCCCCCACTCTGGAATCATAGATAAACTTACTAAGCTGGGCATAAATCCCTACGTCACTTGATGGGTTGCCAACTGGCTTACTGACAAAACCCAGACTGTAAAAGTAGCCAACTCCAAATCCATCTCCAGATAGGTGACAAGTGGAGTACCTCAGGGTTCAGTCCTGGGACCACTCTTGTTTAGCATCTACTTCTCTGAAGTACAGGCCAGCACTAAGGGACTCTGGCTAACAAAGTTCGCAGATGACTGCAAACTGGGAGGCATTACTGAATCCCCAAATGATGTGGATATTCTACAAAAGGGCCTTACAGAAACAGATGCTTGGTGCCAGAGCCATGGGCTCAAGCTTAATGTCAAGAAATGTATAGTTATCCCCTTTGGGAAAAACCATGTACCCATGAATTACCACATAGGTGGCAGTACACTAAACACTGAAAATGTGATGAGAGACTTAGGGACACAGGTGGACAGTGGTCTCACTTTCGATAACCACATTGCCACAACAGTCAGGAAATCCTTCTATGTGGCACACCTCATCAGTAAGGGCTTTTCATCCAGAAAAAAGGAGGTCATTGTCCCATTGTACTCATCCCTCATTAGACCCATTATAGAGTACAACACCCCGTTTGGTATGTACCTCACAAGACATCTGCAACAACTGGAAAGGCCACAGAAATACCTCACTAAAAGAATCACAGGCCTAAAGCAGATGCCCTATGCTGACTGTCTAAAAAAACTCCAGCTATACTCTGTGGCATATCGTGTACTCAGAGGTGACTTCTGCTTAACATACAAGGCCATGTCAAACCACGAGCTGGTGGACATGCTCCACTTAAAGAAATCCCAATCCCTCAGAGCCACATGCTCCAGGGATCAAAACCTTGTCATCACAATGAACAAAACATGCTGGAGGGATAGGTTCCTGACCCAGAGACTCTCCAGACTCTGGAATAGACTGCCCATACATGTCAAGTAGAGCAGCTCCCTGGCCCGCTTTGAAAGGAACATTGACAATTGGATGGGAGATAGGAAATTCACCTCGGGGATCATGTCCGTTGCCCTGCTAAACAGAGGTCCAGGGAAGTAAATATTGTGGGAAGAAATATCCAGGGAATTGTTATGGCTAGGCTTATATAGGCCCTAGGGCCGATAGCCTAGTACCAACCTATGAACCTACGAAATATTACTTATAGGTGGATACTGGAATTTTGTTTGTAACAATAAAGATGTGTCTGGGGGCCTAGAAGGGAAAATATAACAAAGGAGAGTATATTTTTGAAGAAATTTATGAAAATGTTTGGCATGGAAGATGTGCATTCAGTACTAGGAGTTTGGAGTGAAATTACATATTATTGTCCAAGATACAAACAATGGGCTAGGCTAGATAGAATTTATATCTCCCAGGAACATGTGCATTCAATTGAAGGCCTTGAAAAGTATCCAATAATTATTTCAGATCATGCACCAATAATAACTAAAATAAAAATGCAAGGTAATGAAATTAAAATGTGACATTGGCACTTTCCTACCTTTCGGTTGAAAAGAGAGGAATTTAAGGTATGGGTTTTGGAATTAATTCGGGAGCTTCTAGAGAAGACAGAAAGTTCTTCTGAAAATATAGCCTGGGAGTGGGATAAAATTAAAGTGGAGTTTAAAACTCAGGTGGAAATAAAGGAAAGGGAGATATTGTTAAGAAGTAACAAGAATTATTTAGAGGGATTGACAAATGTTAAAGTATTGCAAAATAGGGGGAATCCCACAGAACAAGAAAAGGAGCAACTGCAGAATGCTAAACAGAAATAAGGGATAACCTCGATAATATGCACGAGTTTAGAAAGACTGCTGTTAAGCAACTATTTTTTGATAATAATTCTAAAGCACAAAAACTTTGAATACAATGACTCAGGCAACAGAAAGTGGAAAGGGCTGTCACCAAGCTTAGGGAGCCTATAACAAGGAAAATAAGAGATCCTGTGAAAGTATTAGAAATATGTCAGAAATTTTATGAAAGTGTATATAAAGTAGAGAAATATGGAAATCAAGACAAAGGTACAAATCAAAATGTTTATGGAAGAATTAAATATGCCAAGGTTAGAAGTAGATAAGGCTCGATAACTAAAAGCTATTATAGGAAAAGGTGACATAAAATTGGTTATGTATAACCAATCTACAGGAATGTCCCCAGGAAAAGATGTCATTCCTGTGGAAGTTTGGAAGCTAGGAGGGAAAAAACTGATAAAGACCTGGAAGGTTTTGTTTAACAGTATCTTAAGAGAAGAAGAAGCACCAACATCCTGGAAGAAAATGGTGGTAACGGTAATACCTAAAAAAGGAAAAGATCCATAGGATCAAGTTTCATACAGGCCCATTTCAATATTAAACCATGATTATAAAGTGTTTATGGCTATAATGGCTAAAAGAATGGTAAAACTGATACCACTGTGCCACTGTACTCAGCATTCATCAGACCTATCATTGAGTACAGTGCCCCCTTTGGTATGTAGCTAACCAGGCATATCCAACAACTGGAACGTCCACAGAGGTTCCTCACTAAGTGAATACAGGACATAAGTAATATGTCCTATGCAGCCTGCCTCAAGGCCCTATCCCTGTATTCTGTCTCCTACAGGCTTTTGAGGGGAGATCTATGCTTGGCATACAGGGCATTGTCAGACCCCACTCTGACGGACCTTCTGCTTATCCACAAAACAAACAGTACCAGTTACCCATTCTAAAGATTTAACCTTGTCTGGGATATAAATAGGACCTGCTGGAGAGATAGGTATGTATCCCAGAGACTACCCAGTCTATGGAACATCCACGTGAAGTAGAGTTCCTCCCTAACCCAATTCAAATGCAACTTGGATAATTGCATGGGAAAACGGAAATTCATCCCTGGTTTGGCAACTATGTATCTAATGCAAACAGTTAACTTGTAAATGGTTCATCTCCCAGGCCCATGCTTACACTTATCAAGGGTGTCAGAAAGTGTCAGAGATTCGGGATGCATGGCTAGGCTTAAAAAGGCCCTTGTGGTTGTTAGCCTTGTAAACACCTATGAACCAAAATTGATAGATATGGATCAGTGTGATTTTGTGGAGGGGAGGCAAACATTTGACAATATTAACAAAACGTTGATGATCCAGAGAGAAGCAGAGTTTAAGAAAATACCATTGTTATTGGTGGCTCTTGATGCAGAGAAAGCATTTGACAGAGTAGACTGGGACTTCATGAGCAGGATGGAAGCATTTGCTTTTCCTGATACAACTATAAGGCTGATTAGGAATATATATGAGGGATCGGAGGTGAAACATAAAGTGAATGGGGGTCCTCTCTGATAACTTATGCTTGAGTAAAGGAACCAGGTAGAGTTGTCCATTTTCCCCTTTGTTGTTTGCGTTATACTTAGAACCATTAGCAAAGAAAATAAGGGATTCATAAATTCAAGGATATAATTGGAATGGTAGTCAGGAAAAGCTTGCTTATTTGCAGATGATATAATTTTATGCAGGAGAAAACCAGAAGAGGACATTACAGTGTTGTGGAATATTTTAAGACAGTTTCAAATCTTCTCGGGATACAAAATTAATGAAACTAAAACAAAGGCAATATTGGTAATTTATGTACCCACACAAGAATTGGTACAACAATATCCATATTTATGGGGACATGATAAAATTAAGTATTTAGGAGTATGGATTAGAAATTACTCTGTTGTGGCAGCTATAGAAATGTCGGAAGAGACTAAACAAAAACTAATATAAAAATTTAGAAACTGGAAATTTTGTTTGATGGATATGGATACTGACATACAAGCAATTAAAATGTTTTTAGTCCCTTTCATTTTATACACAGATCAGGTACATTCATATCAACCAGAGGAGAAAAGTACAGTTTTGTACCTACCATAAATGTAGATGTCCGAACTGGATAGCATCTGCAGTCATAACAAATGGGTTGTCCTGTCGTCAGGCAGCCCTTCGGTCGGCCGGATTCCAAAGTCCGGGTCCGGCTTCGGCTGATGTCGCACTCCACCCGACATCATCTCTGCTGGTCTTCGGGTATAAAGGCATCAGCCGACACCATTTTCTTCAGTGTTTCTTGCCCCAGATGCCAATTGCCCTCTTGGAAAGCTAAATTTTGGATAAATGCCAATGTTCCCAAAATAGTAGAAGGCAAACACAAAAAATAAACATGTATGTACATATATACAAACAAATACACCATAAGAGACTCCCCCCCCAGCTAGCTATTAGTAGGGTAAATACCCTAGGAGTACCGCAGAGGGGAAGGAGGGAGGGTAATCCTGACTGCAGATGCTATCCAGTTCGGACATCTACATTTATGGTAGGTAGAAAACTGTACTATGTCCTTCATGGATGCATCTGCAGTCATAACAAATGGGTAGAATACCACAGCCAAACTAGGGGAGGAGGAATAATAATTATGGTGTAGTCAGGATCCCTTGCAGTACAGCAGTGGCAAACCCTGCTCGGGATCTAGAATATAGAGGTAAATTATAATGCTTGGCAAATGTATGCACGGAGGTCCAAGTAGCCGCCTCAATAATGTCCTTGGTAACCACTCCTCTTAAGAAAGCTGTGGTAGTGGCTGTAGCCCTTGTAGAATGAGGTCTTATGTTCTGTGGAATTGGTTTTCCATGGTAGGAGTAACAGAATCTTATGCAATTTCCTATCCATTTGGAGATTGTCTGTTTGGAAATTGCTTTTCCTTCCCTTCCTGTTGCATAGGCTACAAAGAGCTGGTCAGTTTTTCTGTTACCTTTAGTTCTGTCCAGGTAGTAGCGTAACTGTCTGTGTACATCCAAGGTATGCATTATTCTTTCACCTCTGTTTTGTGGGTTGGGAAAGAAGGTAGGTAGGTGGATTGCCTGGTTTAAAGACACTATGGATACCACCTTAGGCATAAATGTAGGATTAGTTCTCATGGACACCCTATCTTGATGGAAGATTAGGAAGGGTTGCACTGCCATTAAGGCCTGTAGTTCTGAAGCCCTCCTTGCTGAAGTAATAGCCAGTAGGAAAGCAGTTTTCCATGACAGGTGTTGTAGATCTGCTGTTGCTGCTGGTTCAAACGGAGGGAGTGTCAACTTTTCTAGTACAAAATTCAAGTCCCATGCTGGTAATGGTGGTTTCCTAGGAGGTTTTACATTCTTGATCCCTCTGAGAAACTGCCTGAGTAGAGGATGTGAAAAGACAGGAGGATCAAAGCTGTATTCTGCTGAAATAGCTGATGCATGTATCTTGATGGAGGAATAGGACAGGCCTGTATGTAGAAGCTCTGCCAAGTACTCCAGAATGTTAGCAATATCTATGTTCGACACATCTTTTCCTCTTTCAGTACTCCAAATTACGAACCTTTTCCATTTTCCTGCATAGTTCCTTCTTGTTGAAGGTCTGCGGGCTTCAAGGATAATGTCTTTAACCCTTTGTGAAAGGTCTGGGTTAGTTACTGCTATGTGATGTTCCAGGCAGTCAGTTGCAAGGTTTTTAGGTTTGGATGTATGATGTTGTAGTTGTTCTGAGTTAACATCAGAGGCATCAGGGGAATTGACCACATTTTCTCCTGAGACATGCTCCTCAGCAATGGATACCAGTGTTGTCTTGGCCAGTTTGGAGCTATCAGAATTATCCTTGGGCATTCCTCTTTGATTTTCAGTAGAACCTTGTGCATCAAGGGAAGAGGTGGGAATGCATATGCTGTCAGGCCTTTCCAGCTGAAGGATAGAGAGTCCACCTTCCATGCAAGTGGGTGGAATGTCCTTTTGCAGAATTTTTTGAGCTGGTGATTTTGTGGGGAAGCGAATAGGTCTATTTGTGGCATTCCCCATTTCTTTGTGATGGCCTTGAAGATGTCTGGGTGTAGCATCCATTCGTGAGCATCCGAGGTGGTTCTGCTTAAAAAGTCTGCTAGGATGTTTTCTTTTCCCGGTACAAATATTGCCTGTAACTGGATGTTGTAGCTGAGAGCCAGATTCCAAAGGTCCAAAGTCATTCTGCATAGGGGGTAAGAATGCGTGCCTCCCTGTTTGTTGATGTACCACATGACTGTGGTGTTGTCTGTCCTTATCATCAAATGGCCTTCTTTGAGGAATGGTCTGAATTTTAAGATTGCCAGTTTTACTGCCAGCATTTCTTTTTGGTTTATGTGCAGGTGCAGCTGGTCCTGAGTCCACAGTCCTTGTACGCATTTGTCCAGCATGTGTGCCCCCCATCCTAGGTCTGAGGCATCCGTTGTGATGGTTTGGGTTGCTCGAAAGTTGTGGAAGGGTAAGCCTGGGTTTGACTGGCATGCCCGAGCCCACCATAGGAACTCCTGTTTTAAGCATGGGATTAGTGGTATTTCTGTTTCTAAGCTGTGCCTGTGTTGAGACCATAAATTCTTTAGGTACCACTGTAACTTTCTCATATGCAGTCTGGCATGTGGGACCAAGATTATGCATGATGCCATGAAGCCCAAGGCCTGCAGAACTTTTCTTGCTGTTAGTTTGTTCTGCTTTGTTAATGCCAAGAAGTAAAGAGGGAGTTTTTTGTTTTTCTGCAGTTAGGAATGCCATCTGTTTTACTGTGTCCAATTCCGCGCCCAAGAAAGTTCTTGTCTGAGATGGTATCAGTCTTGACTTTTGAAAATTGACTGTGTATCCCAGGGCTTGTAACAAGTAAATGACCCTTTGTAAATCTGTTGTCAGCTTGCTGTTGTTGTCCGCTTGTAACAGGCAGTCGTCCAGGTATGGATAAATTTGGATTCCCTGTACTCTGCAGTGAGCGATTACTGATGCCAGGCATTTTGTGAATACTCTGGGCGCAGTAGATAAGCCAAAGGGCAATGCTGAGAATTGATAATGCTCTGATCCTGCAAGAAATCTGAGGTATCTTCTGCAATTTGGTCGAATGGGGACGTGCAGGTAGGCCTCCTTGAGATCTAGAGTTACCAGCCAACACTCCTTGCCCAGCATGGGAAGAAGTTGCTGTAGGGTCAGCATTTTGAATTTTGGGACAATGATGTATGTGTTTAAGATGGACAGGTCGAGAATAGGTCTCCAGTTTTTTTCTTTTCTTGGTACTAGGAAGAGTCTGGAGTAGAATCCTTTGCCCTGTTCTGTTACTGGTACCCTTTCCACAGCTCTCATTTTTATTAATTCTGCTGTCTGGTGCAGGGCTTATATTTTCTGATTTGGGGGCAGGTTTGGCATTCCTCTCTTTACTGGTAAAGTGTGGAAGTGGAACCGGTAGCCTTGGTCTATGGTTTGCAAAATCCACTTGTCTTTTGTAATATGGTGCCAATTTTTCGAGAATAAGGCTAACTTTCTGCCTAATGGTGCTGCTATTTGCTCCCTGGTAGGCGGAGTCAGAGCCAAGTCACTGTGATTGTCCTGTTGCAGTGGCAGTGGTTGCGTCTGTGCCTCGGTTATTGCCTTGCCACTGTCGTCCTCTGTAGGCACCTCCTCTGGATTGGTTTCTGCCCCTAGAGCGTCTGTTCCTGCCCCTTTGGGATCTTGTGGAGTCAGGAAAGGACCAATTTTTGGCAGGCCAGTTCCTGCTAAACCTTGGGGGCTGAACCTGTAGGAAATCTTTAACTGTTTGTACAGATTTTGCCTTCTCTTCCATTTTCTTCATTACCTGCTGGGCAGGTTCCCAAATAGACTGGCCTTATCCATAGGAGCATCCAATAGCTTAGCTTTAACATGATCCGGCAAGACCTGTTCTTTCAACCATGCATGCCTTCTTATCACTGTGCCAATCATGGCTGATCTAAATGAAGCCTCCAGTGCATCATAGCCACATTTTAAAGAATGGTTACTAACCTGCTGGATGTTATTCACCATTTCTAATACATATTTCTTATCTAAAGAGTCATCAGAGGACAGCTTTTTGATTAACTGATCAAGCATAAACTCTTGGTATTGGATCATGTGAAACTGACAGTTTAAAGCTCTAGCTGAGAGAGTAGCAGAGGTGTAGACTTTTTTCCCCCATCTCTCTAAAGACCTGGATTCCCTTTCAGAGGGAATAGGGTTTTTTGCTGTGGTCGAGGCCACTGCCTTAGGCCCCTGGGATATAGTTTCGGGGTCTGCAAGTGGGGCCTTGTATAGGTGGTGATGAGTGTCTGGCACCCTGTAAAATCTATCTGGTTTGGCAGGGGCTGGAGGTAAAGAGTCAGGTGCAGTGCAGACATCATTAAATGCATCGTCCACAACAGATAGGACAGGAGGAATAGCTAAGGGCCTATGTTGTGGTAAGTGCAGAAAAGTCCTAAACCTTTGTCTTGAATCTGAGAAATCTTGGCCCTGCCATTTGAATTGTTCTCTCATGGCATGTAAGGTTTCCCCAAAGGAGAATTCCTCTGGTGGAGAGGCAGCTGGAATGGATTCTTCAGCATCTGAATCTTCATAATTGGAAAAAGGAGCCTCTGGCTGGTCTGTAATGTCTGAGTCATCCGCAGAATAATCAGAGGACACAGGCTCGGGGGGCTCTGCTCTAGGTCTCTTTTCTGGGGGCTGAGAGGCCCTGTCTGGGTGAGATTGGGATCCCCTAATTAAGGATATTAAATCTTCTGCCAGAGTAAGCATTTGTGAACTAGAAGTGGGCCTGAGTGAGGGTGGTTTAACAGGCACTGATTTAGCTGATTTGGCTGCTTTAGCCCTGACAAAGGCCTTAATAGACATGGCTGCAGGAGGCCTAGCAGCACCACGTGCTGGAGTAGAGATATCCAAGGGATGGTGTCTGATAGATCAGTAGGGACCACAATTGTAGGCAAAATTTCTGAGGCTGATTCAGCTAAGGTAGCAGGAACCTCAGTAGTAGTCGTGGATTCGCTGAAGTTTGACCAGTTTTCTCGGTTTCGCCGAAACCGAGACACTCGCGTTTGCTTAACCGTGGTTTCAGCGAAACCGCGGACCGCGAGTCGGTCTTTTCTTTGCATTTTTAACAATTTGGGTAGTCGGAGGATCCGGCGGCATAATGTACGCAAAATCTGAGCCGAAAAACTGTTCAGCAAACTCCGACCGCCTAAGCGTTCGGGTTGAAGAAGCACAGGCCGAACAGGCTGCTACGTCGTGGTCTGGGCCTAAGCAAGGCAAACAGTAAGAGTGGAAATCTTTATGAGGTATTTGTTTCCCACAAGTTAAACAGTTATTGACTTTTTCTGACATCGGCTGAGGCAAGAAAGAGTCCCCAACGGGTACTTAGCTTTTAGAAGTCTTGAAGTAGTATTCGGTAGTAGTAATCTCTGGATCTGACCGACCGCACTTGCGAACAGCTTCTGCTTCGGCCACGTGGCAAGAAAGACTGAGGAAAATGGTGTCGGCTGATGCCTTTATACCCAAGACCAGCAGAGATGACGCCGGGTGGAGTGCGACATCAGCGAGCCGGACCCGGACTTTGGAATCCGGCCGACCGAAGGGCTGCCTGACGACAGGACAACCCATTTGTTATGACTGCAGATGCATCCATGAAGGACATCTGTGGATAGCAATTAAAAAGGAGTTGAAGGATTTTATCTGGGAAGGGAAGACAGCAAGGGTCAAGTGGAATAAGCTGATTCTTCCAATAGAACAAAGCAGACAAGGATTACCCAATTTGAGGGGGTATTTTAGAGCAACACAGTTAAGGCTCTTATACATAGCACAAGCAGAAAACTATAATTCAAAGTAGAAATTAATTATTATAATACAAGGGGGAGGCTTAAGAAATAAGGACAGGTTGGGATTTTGGATGCAGAACCTTAAGGAGAACAACAGAAACCATACAGAGTATTATATTCATAAAATAACAGGGAATATTCCAAGATCTAAATCAGCACAAGAATGGAGAAAAGAGATGCTGCTGATATGGATGACTGTGGTCAGGGATACAGATAATAGGCACGAGGGGGCTGCAATTTATTGGAGAAAACTGGCAAAAGAACAAAGGTATTGGGAGCAAATAACTACAAAGGGAAAGTTAATAGAATGGGAAGAGACCACAAATTTATTTGGACTGCAGGTTAGAGATTGCCTTCCCTATCAAGGATTGATATCAGGCTAATGGCCCTGGAGCATTTACAAGCCTAGCCCATAGGATTACCCTGGCATCGTGCCACCCGACCTTAGTTCCTAGTGCCTCTGTCGAGTAGAGCCACTGGAGTAATACCCAGGGTGAATTTTCTATTTCCCATCCACGCATCAAGATTTCTTTTGAAGAGGACCAGTGAGGTGCTCTGACTGACATGCATGGGAAGTCTATTTCATAGCATGGGTAGTCTCTGGGTTATGAACCTGCCCTTCCAGCATGTTCTGTTGATTGTGGTAATAAGGTTGAGGTCTCTGGAGCATGTGGTGTAGAGTTATTGGGATTTCTTTAGATGCAGCATTTCTAACAGACCTGGGTCAGACATGGCTTTGTAAGTCAAGCGGAGATTGCCTCTAAGTAGGCAATATGAGGCAGAGAATAGTTGGAGTTTTTTGACTCTGTCCATATAGGACAAGTGTTTTAAGGCTTATGATCCTCTTTGTAGGTACTTTTGTGGCCTCTCCAGTTGTTGCAGGTGTCCAGTGAGGTACATTGCCAAATGGGGCATTGTACTTGATGATTGGCCTAATGAGGGAAGAGTAGAGGGAGACAATGACCTCTTTCTTCCTGGATGCAAAACCCTTAGTAATGAGATGTGCCACATAGAAGGACTTTCTGTGGCAATGTTGTTGCTGTTGTTTGTCTTTCGTCTTTTCCCAGTTAGGGGTCACCACAGCGGAACTCCGGTCCACTAATGATTGGCAGTAGATTTTTACAGTGCTGGGTTGCCATCTCGACACCCAACCTTCAACGAAGGCACGCCCATTCATGCATGTCTTTCTGAATGGCACTTGACCATGGGGAGGACATGCAGACTCCACACAGAAGGCACTCCCAGCACTTCAGCCGAGAATCGAATGGGTGAACCTCTTGCTGTGAGGCAACAATGCTACCACTGCAACACCGCGGATCAAGGACTTTCTGTGGCAATGTGGTAGTGAAAAGAGAGGCTGCTGTCAACCTGTGTTCCCAGATCTCTTATAATGCCTTCTGTGTTCAGTGGACTATCATTGATGTGGTAATTCAAGGGAACCGGATTTTTCCCAAGGGGATGACGACACATTTTTTGGCATTGAGCTTAAGGCCATGGTTCTGACACCAGTCGTTGGTCTCAGTGAGGGCTTTCTGTAGGATGTCAACATTGCTTGGGGAGTTAATAATAGCTCCCAACTTGCAATCGTCTGCGAACTTTGTCAGCCAGAGTCCCATCATGTTGGCCTGGACTTCAGAGAAGTAGATACCAAACAGAAAGAGGACCCAGGACTTAACCCTGTGGGACTCCACTCATGACTGGTTAGCAGTCTGACTTGGAGTCAGCTATTTTCACACTGTGGGTTCTATCTGTGAGCCAGTTTGCAACCCACCTAGTGATATAGGGGTTGATGCGCAGCTTAGTGAGTTTTTCTATGATTCCTGAGTGGGGAATGGTATCAAAGGTTTTGGCCAGATGAAGGTAGGCTGTATATACCACATAGCCTATATCCACAGTTCTTCTCAGTGCTTTGTTTGTATCCAGTTTGCATAGTTCTTTTTTCAATATAATTTAATTTCATTCCAGTATCTGAGGTTACTTGGATGTCACTAGAACAACTTATCATCCCCTTTGTGGTGCCAAACTGTTTTGCATAAGATTTTGTAAATTATTGTATAATCTGTTGTGTCTGAGAATACATTTTAGAATCTACACATCGTTTATCAATTTGCATGTGTTTACTTCTCCACATCTTGTGTAGTATAAAATGCTTTACTATTATGCTCAATATCTTTACATAAATGTTTTTTAATTTTTTTCTTGATCGTTTCATATATGCTTAATTTGTTTGTCTGACTTATTTATTGCAGTTTTCAAAGTTGTAGTTTAGCCTCTTTTCCATTTCTTACATTTTTTTGTTTCTTGCCTTAATCAGGTATCTTGTTTTAATGGAAATATTTTCCACTGACGTTGTGTGCCTAGATCCTGATGTTAAACATATTTTTGATTTTTTGCACTCAAACCATTTTTCTTTCAAAACTTTCTACATTCCTTTTGCAGTTTTTCCTCTGAAAGCATCACTCAATGTAGTTTTACATAGTGATTGCTTTGCTTCCTTATATTAATCTGCTGTGTCTTGGTTTAGATTTCAGTTTGGCAGAATTATCTAGCAACAAATGAACCTTTATAACCCCATGATCACTGCAGATCAATGGAGTAAAACTTGACTTGAAGTAACCGTAATTTCTTTTGGAACACAGTGTCTATTATGTACCATTCCCTGGTATGTTTTTTTTTATAATCTGAAGTAAGTGTTGCTCCTGAATATACATTGTGAATAATTTTCTTACTAATGTTGTTGAATCAATATTATTCCAGTCTGTTTCTGGTAAATTTAAGTCCCTAGTCACTATTATTCTTTCCTCCCGTGTTTCATGCAAGAAATGTATGAATTCCTCTGGATCATCAGCACTTGACTTTGGTGGTCTATACACTCCAGCAACTGGCATATATTCCAGGGTTGTCTTTCCTGTCACAGTTACACAATCTATGGTATTGGTGTTATCACTGAACATGTAATACTCACAGGTCTTATAACTATATTTAATCCCTATCATAACATCTCCACCTGATTTTTTTATTAGAATGTCGGTTACTGTAAAAACATTTACACCCTGAGAGAACTGGTTTGCAGTCACTGTTTTAACCATGTTTCACAAACAATAGCAACATCAATATTGTGCGAATATAGCAAATTTTCCAATAAAAAACGTTATTGTTAATACTCCTAGCATTAAGAACCATCAGAGATGCATCAAATGTTGCTGTCTGTGAACTGTTAAATTTTAAACCTGGCAAAAATCCTGCCTTGTGTTTGTCAAATACTGCAAAATATTTGCTGCAAAAATTCTCTTCCCTAATCTTGACAAATGCATGCCATCCTGTCTGAATACCTGTGCTCAAAATTAGACTCGGATACTCTACACATTTCCATTTTTTTTAATGGGATATTTGTTTTTCATGCGGATATTTACACAGAAAATCTTTTCATTCAAGGTGACCTGACTCTCCTTTCTACATGTGATTTGTGAAAAAAATATCTCCTAACAGCAGTACAAGCTATGCTAAGAGGGCTATAAGTTCGCTACTAACAGTCAGAGACTCCTTGGGGATGAGATCATTTGTACTGAATAGAAACAAATCTGTACTTCCTTACATTAAGGTGATCTAAGGCTTGTCTAACATCCTCTATTTTTAATCCTGACAAGCATAACACTATTCAGTTTTCATTATCGTCTCTGCAAACATAAGTACCAGTTCCTCAAATAACTGAGTCTCCAATTACAAGAATATCTCTTCTGACCAGATCTGAAGACTCTTCAACTTCTAATTCAGTAAGCCCTGCTCTACCAGTTGTTACAAAGGAATGGTCTTTATCACCATTAGTCTTATTAATCCCACTGTTTTTACTGTGTATAACATTTGCAAGCACACAGTTCTCATCCAGCTGGCTTTGTACATCCACAGCCAGAGCCATGTTGTCAGCGTCTGTCTTTCTCATCTTTTTTCTTACAGTAATGTTCTTCAATCCTTCCACATTCAGTTTTGATTTCTTTCTTTTTACCTGCACCTTGCCTTTTTTCTATCTTCTCTTTTGAGACAATGCTGCTTTTTTCTGTACACTGAGGTTGTCTGATAGAAAAAGTTTATCATTCCGTGTAATCTGTGTGTTACATAACAAAGCAGTATCCTTTTTAGTATGTATTCTCTTTTCTTTACAGACATTTATCAGTTCCTTTTTCCTTGTTATTTGTTGCAGACGTCTTAACTTTCTTCTTTTTTAATTTCATTCTAAACATACTGAATCTTCAGATTGCTGAATACTTGTATCCAGAATTCGAAAGTTGTCAGAGGTATCGTCTTGTTTCATAAGGGTTGAAAGATCTCTGCAGACAATTGCCACATCCTTTGCTAAATGTGTTTAATTTGCTTTTTGTCTAACATTATCACCAGTCCAGTCATTAATATATGTAACAACAGTTCTCCAAGCCATGGCAGTTGCACAAGGGCAATCGCCATCCATAAATCTAGATTTATTACCAATAATGGTAAGCAAATTATCCAACCTTTGACATGAGGAACACAGATCACCAGAGTTATCAGGTGTTACCTCTAAATATACATAGCATTTATTGCACTATAGAAGATATTAGTGCTTTAGCACATCAATAATGACATACTCATTTAAGGAATCCATATTAAGCTTCAAATGAATAAAAAAATTATAAAAGAAAAGAATAACCAAAACCAGTAATTATAGAATTCAAAGAGAACTTAAATCAACTTCTGTTAGAAAAATCACACAAGCAATATACAACTAAATACTAAAGTTAGTACAGTAAAGCTATTACTCTGACAGTACAAGTCCTGAAAGTCAGACGACAGCTGGAATTTCACTGTCACTTGCAGACGCTCCTCTTTCTAACAGTAAAGATCAGTAAATCACAAAACAAGACAGGATTGTTTAGATAAGCTCTAGATTGTCCTCTTTTCAGTCTGTGTGACTTATAGCTGACTAGGTCCCTTAGGATGCTTAGAGTTTGCCTGTCTAAAACCTATCCCTTTCTAAAAACAAACAGTGAAAATTAAAGGTAAAAACAACAACAAAAAAATATATAAATCAAAGTAAATTGTCTTGTCTATAAGATAGCCCTTCCTTCCTATGAACATTGAAGAACACAAGAAATAAAATATAAATTAAAATAAAACTTCTCTGACCAGGCAATTCCACAGTAAATCACAAACCAAGAAAAGATTGTTTAGATAAGCTGTGGACTCCCCTCTCTGCAGTCTGTGTGACTTTATAGCTGACTAGGTTCCTTAGGAAGCCTTGGAGTCTGTCTGTCTAAAACCTATCCCTTTCTAACAACAAACCATGGAAATTAAGGGTAAAACAACAAAATATAAATCAAAGTAAATTCTCCTTGTCTGCAAGCTATCCATTCCTTCCTATGAACAGTGGAAAACAGTGGTAAGAAATAAAATATAAATTCAAATAAAACTTCTCTTACCAGGCAACTCCACAACAAATCTTCTTCCTAAGATATTAGAGGCCTGGGTATTTCCTTGAATACTTGTGCTTTCACTCCAGTCAGCTTCCAGGTCTTCATCCTAGTCTCTATTAACCTTAGATCCTTCCCGGACCACAGGTTGCAGGAGACTGTGGACACCAGTGGTATACATTGTGGGATGACAATTTCACTGGGGATGATTTTGCAATCTCTTATTTTACCCCAGTGCCATTTACTTACAAGGAGGAAATCTAGCTGAGTTGCATTTTGGCTACTCTTTTATGTGATCTTGTGACTGTCCCTTCTGGTCATCCTTATGCTGGCCATTTGCCGGAATGCTCTTTCCGTCCTTATTCCTGTTACCCCACCCATGTAAGCCTAGACCATCCTAATAGTCTAATCTACCTGACCTGCTATGATAATTCAGGTCTCCCATTATCAACACCAATGCATGGTGCATTGCTTATTCAGGAAGGTTCTGCAGCTGCTGCCTGAACACACTCTTTTCCTCATTATCACAAACCCCATTATGGAGCACCGGCAGATATTATTAACACCACTTTGCCTTTCACTTGAGGCTGATTGCCTTGAGTCTATCATTAATTGATTGCCTTGAGTCTATCACTAATTCTGATGGCACTCCTTACTGTCTTCAGAAGATTTTTCCTCATCCATTTCCCACTATATTTCTAGTCTGTTGTCCCCCTGAAGAGGAGACCGTGCATCCCCAACCAAGTGGTCTTGTGGCACTAGTCTTCCACCTTGTCTCCTGGATATGCACGATTATCATCATGCCATCCACATCCAACCTGCATCCAGGAAGTAAACCGGTCAGTAAAAATACATTCATTGTAATTGCAATCATGTGGCAGATTGGTTGGTTTTGCATTCAGCTTTTAATCAACAGAGATATATTTGTACAGCACTGTGGTGCAGCGGTAGCACTGTCACCTCACAGCAAGAGGTTCTCCAGTTCAATTCTCGGCTGGAATGTCTTCTGTGTGGAGTCTGCATGTCTTCCATGTGTTCATGTGGGTTTACTTTAGGTATTCCTCCCATGTTACAAAGATATGCGTATCGAGTGTTTTTCCCAGGGCCTCCGCTGAAAATTGTCTTTGTTCCAAGTCAGACTTTCCCGGTAAACAAATAATAAATAAAACAATATCTATATATTTATATCTATCTATATATATTACATATAATATACATATATATACATATATATATATATATATATATATATATACACACACACACACACACACACAGACATATATATATATATATATATATATATATATATATATATATATTAAGCAGGGGGTATAGTGGGTGCAGCTCCCGATCAATGGTGGTGCAGGGCATTCCCTGCAGAAAAAAAAACTTTTTTCAATCCTTTGAGCATCAAATATTTTTGACTGTGATCACCTTTGGTTTGGTTTTATGACATTTTGTGAAATGTCATAAATCCAAACACACACATAAAACAGACAGACAGATATATCTAATCTCTCTCTTTCTCTCACTCTCACCCTCTCTGTCTCTCTCGCTATATATATATATATATATATATATATATATATATATATATATATATATATATATATATATATATATATATATATATAGTGTTCCCCTTCAGAAGCCTGAATGATCATAAGCCCAAAATTCATAAGCCTGAAACCCAAATCCTGAAAACTCAAAAGCCTGAAACTCAAAAGCCTGAAAACACACAGAATACAAATAATGCTAATATGCCAGTACAAAGACACTACTATCTACCCACTTACCTTAACCCAAACCCTAACCCTAAGGTCTGTCACTATCGCACACTTACCTAACCCGTGCCCTAACCCTAACTCACTTAAACCGCCCCTAACCCTAACGTAAAAACAATCGTACAGTTACCTGAACCCAGCCTGTAACTTTCCACCACAGTGCTAAGAATAGCGAAGCCACATTAAAGTCAGTATGTGCATTTTGTGTGTTTTCAGGCTTTTGAGTTTTCAGGCTGTTGGTCTCAGGCTTATGAATTTCGAGGTTATGATCATTTAGGCTTCTGAAGGGGAACCATATATATATATAAACTGCATATGTTGGTCGAATGTGAGTTTTAATGTGAAAAATCTGCTTTTTTCACAAAATAATAGTTTGGTTAAGGGCCAATGTATACAAATGGTTAGGATAACATCACAAAAGGAAGATTTAGTTAAGGAGCTTGAGAATGTCTCTCAGTTGTTTACTGATATGAACTACCCAAAAAACTTGGTTTGGGAAATAGTGAGAGAACCATTGCCTGATACTGGTTTTAAGGATGGAAATTCTATTGCTAAAGAGAACACTGACAGATATGATTGTGCAATGGTAATGGAGTTTAATCATGCTACAGCAAGAATTAAAGAAATTATTTCTAAGAATTGGAATATGTTGAGGTTTAATCCAGAAATTGTAGGGGAGGTAGGCTTTGACCCTAAGTTTGTCTCCAAAGGTGGACAGAATCTAAAAGGTTTGTATGAACAGAATGTGCATCAGAGGACAAAAGAAAGCCAGGGAACTAAAAAATATGGGGGGTGTATTCAATGCCCATATATTATCGATGAAGATACGACTGTATTAGGTAACATCTTTCAGACAAGGGTGTTTTTTTAAGAATGGCAATTGTGGAAGCAAAGGTATTATATACCTAGCAGTATGCAAAAATTGCAACAGTTTTTATGTTGTAAAAACTGAGAGCACTGAAGAAGCATATACATGAACATATATATATATATATATATATATACTGCATTAAGAATAGAAACACAGTTGTGCCCCTCTAAGCATTTTGCACTTGATGCTTCTCACAATTTTAAATTTGGTATTCCGGAACAAGTGGAGTTTGACCCTTGGGAGGAGGACTGGGAAAACAGGTTGGAGGACAGAGAGTTGTCATGGCAATTTAGATTTGAATGCCTTTAGTACCCCAGATTTAAATGATTATATTTCAATGCAGCCTGTCATCAAATTTCAAGCAGTTAAATTGTAATATATATAGTGGATATAAAAAGTGTACACATCCCTGTTAAAATGCCAGGGTTTTGTTTTATAAAAAATGAGAACAATAAATCATTTCAAAGCTTTTCCCAACTTTAATGAGACCTATAACCTGTACAATTTAGTTGAAAAACAAACAAATCTGTTAGGGGAAAAAATATAAAAAATAAAAAATGTACAATTCTGGTTGCATAAGTGTGCACACCCTTAAACTAATACTTTGTTGAAGCATCTTTTGATTTAATTACAGCATTCAGTCTTTTTGGGTACACACCTGTCATCAATTAAAGAGACTCTGATTAACCCCAAATAAAGTTCAGCTGTCCTAGTAGGATTTTCCTGAGATTTACTCAGTTGCCTGCTACAGCAAAAGCCATGGTTCGCGGAGAGCTTACAAAGCATCAAAGGGATCTCATTGGTGAAAGGTATCAATCACGAGAAGGGTACAAAAAATATCCACAGCATTGGATATACCATGGAACACAGTGAAGACAGTCATCAAAAAGTAGAGAAAATATGGGACAACAGTGATGTTGCAAAGAAGTGGACGTCCTTCCAAAATTGATGAAAAGACCAGATGAAAACTGGTCAGAGAAGCTGCCAAGAGACCTACAGCAACACTGAAGGAGCTGCAGGCATTTCTGGCAAGTACTGGTTGTGTACTACGTGACAACAATCTCCCGTATTATCCATATGTTTGGACTATGGGGTAGGGTTGCAAGACAGAAAAACATCCAGGCCCAGCTAAAATTTGCAAAACAATACATCATGGGCCAGATTCAGGAAGGCTTACACGGAGTTCAAGAGTAGTGTAAGCCTCCGTGTAAGCCTCCCGATTCAGGTACAGCCCAAACCTCCGTGTAATAGACAGCTAACACGTCTCTTACACGGACTGGGCGTGGAAATGCTCAATACCTCATTTGCAGCCCAAAGATATGCAAATGAGGTATTTGAGTGATCCACGAAGCTGAAACCAGTCCGTAACGGACGTATTGCAGAAATGTACTCAGCTGACAACTGAGTACATTTCTGCAAAATCAAAAACGGAGCTATGTCAGCTCCAAATAAAGGGTGCATATGTTTCATTAAGCATGCCAATGGCCAAATATGTGGCCATTGGCATGAAAAAGTGTTGCAAAAATATGTTAAATAACTTTTTTTTCGGGATTATGATGTGTAACTGCACACACCGCAAACGGGTGCTACCTAAAACTGAAAACCGGCTTATAAGCCCACAATTGTGGGATTTATGTATTACATGGAATGTCAATGGAGGGACTTGCAGATCAAAAACAATATGGCCTCCGCTTAGTGGTTGTCAAGGAGGGAAGCTCCGTAAGAAACA